>NC_042958.1:47454384-47571161 GCF_901001165.1 Salmo trutta
CCGCTGTCAGTATCCAAAAAATATGTTAACTTCTATGGGCTAGATGGGACGCTTGCGTCCCACCCTAGTCAACAGCCAGTGAAATCGCGTGGCGCGAAATACAAATACCTTAAGGTTAGACACTCACAGTTCTATCTCTAGAGAGGATAAAGGAGAGTCTTGTCTTTAAAATGTTGTAAAATAGTCATATGTTTGAAAAATGGAAGTTTTCGGATTTTCGAGGAGTTTGTATTTCGCGCCACGCCCTATCATTGGATATTGGAGCGGTGTTCCGCTAGCGGAACGTCTAGATGTAAGAAGTTAAAAATGCTATAACTTCAATTTTTCAAACATATTACTATTTTACAACATTTTAAAGACAAGACTCTCGTTAATCTAACCACATTGTCCGATTTCAAAAAGGCTTTACAGCGAAAGCAAAACATTAGATTATGTCAGGAGAGTACCCTGCCAAAAATAATCACACAGCCATTTTCAAAGCAAGCATATATATCACAAAAACCAAAACCACAGCTAAATGCAGCACTAACCTTTGATGATCTTCATCAGATAACACTCCTAGGACATTATTTTATACAATACATGCATGTTTTGTTCAATCAAGTTCATATTTATATCAAAAACCAGCTTTTTACATTAGCATGTGAACTAGCATACCCACCGCAAACTTCCGGTGAATTTACTAAATTACTCATGATAAACGTTCACAAAATACATAACAATTATTTTAAGAATTATAGATACAGAACTCCTTTATGCAATCGCGGTGTCAGATTTTAAAATAGCACATTTTGCAATATTCTGAGTACATACCTCGGCCATCACGGCTAGCTATTTTGACACCCACCAAGTTTGGGACTCACTAAACTCAGAATTACTATTAGAAAAATTGGATTACCTTTGCTGTTCTTCTTCAGAATGGACTCCCAGGACTTCTACTTCAACAACAAATGTTGTTTTGGTTCCAAATAATCCATAGTTATATTCAAATAGCTCCGTTTTGTTTGTGCGTTCAGGTCACTATCCGAAGGGTGACGCGCGAGCGCATTTCGTGACAAGAAAATTCAAAATATTCCATTACCGTACTTAGAAGCATGTCAAACGCTGTTTAAATTCAATTTTATGCTATTTTTCTCGTAAAATAGCGATAATATTCCAACCGGGCAACGTTGTATTCATTCAAAGTCTGAAAGAAAAAAATGGAGTAGTCTCGTGAACGCGCATCTCAGTCTCACTGTCCCCAGGCTGACCACTCACAAACTCTGCTGCTGTTCTTTGCCCAGAGACAGCAGACACCCCATTCCACTTTCTGACGGCTTTAGAGAGCCAATGGGAGCCTTAGAAAGTGTCACGTTACAACACAGATGCTCTATTTTCGATAGAGAAGCAACAGAAGGACAACAAATTGTCAGACAGGGCACTTCCTGTATGGAATCTTCTCAGGTTTTGGCCTGCCATATGAGTTCTGTTATACTCACAGACACCATTCAAACAGTTTTAGAAACTTTAGAGTGTTTTCTATCCAAATCTACTAATTGTATGCATATTCTCGTTTCTGGGCAAGAGTACTAACCAGTTTAAATCGGGTACGTTTTTGATCCGGCCGTGCAAATACTGCCCCTTAGCCCAAACAGGTTTTAAAATAATTATTCGATAAAATATACAATTTGGCCTTTACTACTGTAGTCCATAGAAACGCATTGAATAACACATTCACAAATGGCAAAACAGACAGTCAAAAATGTAAATCTTCAGGAATAAGATTTTGAAGTGTCATTCCTATATCGATGAGATTTTTTGGACACATATTTAACATATTTAATATTTAAATATGGAGACATATTTGCACTCACTGTATATAGACTTTTAGTTTTCTTTTGTTCTACTGTATTATTGACTGTATGTTTTGTTTATTCCATGTGTAACTCTGTTGTTGTATGTGTCGAATTGCTACACTTTATCTTGGCCAGGTCGCAGTTGCAAATGAGAACTTGTTCTCAACTAGCCTACCTGGTTAAATAAAGGTGAAAAAAAATAACGTTTTTGGGGTTTAAACTAAACTAAACTAAGTTATTTTTTTACCCATATCGGTACCTTCAGAAGAGTCACATGACACTTGTGGGGGTCGTTGAGCAAAACGGAGAACACCATCGTGTTCGTGAGAGTCACCCCTTTCTACAGTGAGGTCATATTAGTTCGGATGCTACAGACGCTTTCGTTCTCCCTCTACTACTAATAAACACAAGAAATACATTGGGATAAAAAACATTTTAAAAAATACTCCCGGAATCAGAAGGGTATCTGCAATACCGACAATATGTCTTTGAAATCTAGGCCTATTCTCTGCCCTTCCTCTAAGCATATAATAAGGAAGTAATGAAAGCCGGCTTCAATCAAGGGAGGACATTTTCAAGGTAAATGATGCACAAATGCCATCACATATCGTATATACACTGAACAAAAATATAAACGCAACATGTTAAGTGTTGGTCCCATGTTTCATGAGCTGAAATAAAAGATCCCACGAAATGTTCCATAAGCACAAAAAGCTTATTTCTCTCAGATTTGGTGCACATCCCTGTTAGTGAGCATTTCTCCTTTGCCAAGATAATCCATCCACCTGACAGGTTTGGAATATCAAGTAGCAGATTACCACATGCACGATCATTACAGAGCCTTGTTCACCTTATAGCGTCAGCTTTTTGCTGATGTCAACGTTGTGAACAGAGTGCTCCATGGTGGCGTTATGGTATGGGCAGGCATAAGCTATGGACAATGAACACAATTGCATTTTATCGATGGCAATTTGTATGCAGAGATACCGTGACGAGATCCTGAGGACCATTGTCTTGCCATTCATCCGCCGCCATCATCTCATGTTTCAACATTATAATGCACAGCCCCATGTCGCAAGGATCTGTACACAATTCCTGGAAGCTGAAAATGTACCAGTTCTTCCACTGCCTGCATACTCACCAGACATGTCACCCATTGAGTTTGGAATGCTCTGGATAGATGTGTATGACAGCGTGTTCCAGTTCCCACCAATATCCAGCCGCTTCACACAGCCATTGAAGAGGAGTGGGACAACAGGCCACAATCAACAGCCTGATCAACTCTATGTGAAGTAGATGTGTCGTGCTGCATGAGGCAAATGGTGGTCACAGCAGATACTGACTGGTTTTCTGATCCATGCCCCTACTTTTTTTTAAGGTATCTGTGACCAACAAATGGATATCTGTATTCCCAGTCATGTGAAATCCATAGATTAGGGCCTAATGAATTTATATCAATTGACTGATTTCCTTATATGAATTGTAACTCACTGTAAATCTTTGAAATTGTTGCATGTTGGGTTTATATTTTTGTTCATTATATACAGTACCGGTCAAAAGTTTGCACACACCTGGCTACCACAGAATTCTGCAGTGATACGACATCCTATCTGGTTTGAGCTTAGTGGGACTATCATTTGTTTTTCGACAAGACAATGACCCAACACACCTCCAGGCTGTGTAAGGGATTTTTGACCTAGAAGGAGAGTGATGGAGTGCTGCATCAGATGACCTGGCCTACACAATTACCCGACCTCAACCCAATTGAGATGGTTTGGGATGAGTTAGACATCAGAGTGAAGGAAAAGCAGCCAACAAGTGCTCAGCATATGTGGGAACTCTTTCAAGACTATTGGAAAAGTATTCCAGGTGAAGCTGTTTGAGAGAATGTCAAGAGTGTGCAACGCAGTCATCAAGGCAAGGGGTGGCTACTTTGAAGAATCAAAAATATTAAATATATTTTGATTTAACACTTTTTTTTGTTACTACATGATTCCATATGTGTTATTTCCTAGTTTTGATGTCTTCACTATTATTCCACAATGTAGAAAATACTAAAAATAAAAACCCTTGAATGAGTAGGTGTGTCCAAACTTTTGACTGGTACTGTACATACATATACACACACAGAGATCATCCTTGGCATGAGGTAGCAATACCAGGGCTACCCTAAGGCCATGTCTCTGTGAAATTGCTTTTATCACATTTAGACTGTCTGGGACCTGAGATCATTTCTCTATATATTTTCATTGTCTTGTAAACCCCCTTAAACTGTTCATTTTTAGTTAAGATAATGCTGACATATGACTACATCTGGACTTTATACAGCCATGTTTAAGGAGCCAAGTGTAGAAAAAAAATGTCTTGTATGTTTAGTATATTTCAAAGTCACAAATGGATTGTGTGACTGGTCACAGTGGAGCCTTAATACCTTTGTCATCATAACCCCTATACCATAGAGTCACTGGGATGGATTCACTGTCAAATCTGCCCTGTTTATCACAGCACTAGATCACTCTGTAATTAAAACACAATTACTCCAGTTGATGGATACCTTCTGGAAACAAAACTCGTATTATAAGGAGGATGGGATCCACCAAAATAATTTGTGTTCCTGGATCCTTTCACAGCATAATAAGGCTGCATTAAGACAATGATTTATCAATGACCCAAATCTAGCTAATTTAATCCCTTCCATTGTGTCACTGATGTACATTATCGTAGGGGCGTTGTAAGAAACAATGTTAAAAATAGCCCGCGTTAACACATGTAGCTTAAGGCTTGGGGGCAGTATTCAGAAGTTCGGATGACTGACGTGCACAAGGTAAACTGCCTGTTACTCAGGCCCAGAAGCTAGGATATGCATATTGGTAGCATTGGATAGAAAACACTCTGACGTTTCTAAAACTGTTAGAATAATGTCTGTGAGTATAACAGAACTCATATGGCAGGCGAAATCCCAAGGAGAATCCATCCGAAATGTATTTTATTTTAGGTCACAGTCCATTCAAATGCTTGTCTATGGGATATTCAAAGGTATTCCTCCCAGATTGCAGTTCCTATGGCTTCCACTAGATGTCAACAGTCTTTAGAAAGGGTTTCAGGCTTGTTTTTTGAAAAATGAATTAGTAGTTGTAGTTTTTCAAGGTGGCTCTCATTTTGACTGTAGTCTTGTGGCGCGCGTGGATGAGGGCGCGCACCTCGTTATTTATCTCCGGTATTGAACATACTACATTCCGTCTTAATTTTTTTAGTTTATTTACATATTAGGGTACCTGAGGATTGATTAGAAACGTTGTTTGACTTGTTTGGACAAAGTTTATTGGTAACCTTTTTGATTCCTTTGTCTGCATGTTGAACGAGTGGAACGGGTGGATTACTGAATCAAACGCGCCAACTAAACTGACTGTTTTTGGATATAAAGAAGGACTTTATCGAACAAAACAACCATTTGTTGTGTAGCTGGGACCCTTGGGATCGCAAACAGAGGAAGATCTTCAAAGGTAAGTGATTTATTTTCTCGCTATTTCTGATTTTTGTGACGCCTCTGCTGGTTTGGAAAATGTTTTTAAAGCTGGTGTATGCGGGGCGCTGTTCTCAGATAATCGCATGGTATGCTTTCGCCGAAAAAGCCTTTTTGAAATCTGACAACGCGGTTGGATTAACAAGAAGGTAAGCTTTTAAATGATGTAGGACACTTGTATGTTCATGAATGTTTAATATTACGATTTTTATATTTTGAATTTCGCACTCTGCAATTTCACCGGATGTTGTCGAGGTGGGTCACTAGCGCCCCACCTAGCCAAAAGAGGTTTTAAGAAACAAGGTTCATGAAATCAATAATTTGCTAGTAACAGATGACATTCATATTCTCTGAAAGTCACTTAGATAATACATTTGATGATACAGTGGTAGCAATACAAGTTTATAACATTTACAGAAAAGACAGAAATGCCAACGAGGGCGGTGTTGTGGTTTATTTTCAGAACCACATTCCTATAAAGATTAGAGATGATCTCATGTTAAATACTGTTGAAGTAATATGGCTACAGGTTCACCTGCCTCACCTAAAGCCCATTCTGGTGGGAAGCTGCTGTAGACCATCAAGTGCTAACTGTCAGCAGTATCTGGATAATATGTGTGAAATCCTTGATAATGTAATTGATGTCAATAGAGAGGTATATTTTCTTGATGATTTAAATATTGACTGGCTTTCATCAGGCTGCCCACTCAAGAGAAAGCTTCAAACTGTAACTTGAGCCTGGAACCTGGTTCAGGATATCAATGAACTTACCAGGGTAGTTACAAACAGTACAGCAGAGGTGGAAAAAGTACTCAATTGTCATACTTGAGTAAAAGTAAAGATTCCTTAATAGAAAATTACTTAAGTATAAGTGAAATTCACCAAGTAAAATACTACTTCAGTAAAAGTCTAAAATTATCTGGTTCTAAATGTACTTAATTACAGTGGTATAAAAAGTCCTCAATTAAACTTGAGTAAAAGTAAAAAGTAAAAGTAAATGTTATACAATAAATTCCTTATTTTAAGCAGTGGTGGATGTATTTAAGTATCAAAAGTAAAAGTATGAAACGTAAGAGCCGTAAAGAGCCAAAAAGCTAAACAGCCATACCTTTAATTTGGTTTTACCTTTTGTGAAAGGTAACAGTCTTATGGATGCAAGAAGAAAAAAGTGGATTCTCAAATAGGTAACACTTCAAAATACATCTCTTACAGACAAAATAGAATTATGCCTTAAAAATTAAGGAATATAGCCAGTAAATGTAAGCACTTACAATCACAGTCACTTTGATTTAGAAACAACATCCTATAATACAACCCTATACACACAACCTCACTGTAGGAATATGAGGACATCACCACTGATGGAACTGTATTAGAAATCACGGTGTCAGGTCATGCCTTTGTAACAAGCACACATATAACATGTGAATTTTAAACATAAATTAACAAAACGCATTAGGCATCAGTGTCCTTGGGCTTGCTAGCGTTAAGCTGTCATTACTTGAATTTGAAGAATTTACAGTTCATCTTCAGTAAAAGCTGGTTTTCAAAGTTTGTGGAATCCAGCCTTGTTCTAAAGGGGCTGGAAACCAGTCCTGCAATGCTGAACAGCCTTTCACAGGCAGCTGATGCAGGTGAGGCTGTGTTTAACCTCAGAGAACAGCTTACAGACTGCCGGGAAGGACTTGAGCAACTCCATATGAATCGCTGAACAGGCCAGGTATCCGTCCAGCTGTTTGGAGCTTTCTTGTGCTTGAGACATTTTCAAAGCAGAGAAGAAGTCCTCCTCATCTGATGAACTGGTGCCATCACCTAGCTGCAGCAAGGGTTCTTCCAGGTGGCCCATGATGTAGTCCATTCCTGAAATACAAGTAAGATGACAATAGACATCATGCAGTTGTGAGCCTACATTAATCCATCCCCCATCCAAGAAACAGGCCTAAGTAGGTTACCCATTGGACCTGAACCACAAAGTCAGGAATGTAGTTTAAATGGGTGCTTCTCAAATCTATGAAGTGTCAAAATGTACACTATACACAGTTGTTTATGAATAATAAAATACTGGTAATTAAACACGTTGTCTTACCCATTCTGATAGTGGCTTCATCCTTTGTCCACATTGTATTACATTTGGGGAGAAGCTGCGATCAGCTCAGGGTCGTGAAACATGTGGCTGAAGTGCTTCTTCAGTCCCAGTTTTAGCGCATCCACCAGAGGCTTACAGGACTTCAGGGACAACTTGATTCAGTCATGTTTAGTGATCAGCAGGTTGATAGTTGGAAGTAGTCACCCCATCTGGACATTGGTTTCAGCCTACAGGATGTTGATGGCCTTTGCGACTGGGCTCATGGCGGCAGCATACTCTGTGAGGAAGGAGAGTTCAGCTGGATTGAACCTATGAAAAAAAATCATAATAATACTGTGTTTCCTAACCCGATACAAAGGGGACCACTAACCATTTCACCTGATTCAACTACAGTAATCAATGGATGGATGAATAGTTGACTAAATTGATCAATGATAGTTCATGGCTACAACATGTGAAACAGTTATTAGTCCCCAAGCAACGAGTCAGGAAACACTGCAACAGATTTAGAGAACATTCAAAACTGTAAATTATGACAAAATAATGCATAATCCTTACTTACATTGGAACCTCAAAGTTTGTGCAAAGAACTCTCTTTGTCGTTGACAATCCTTCTACAGCCATGAACCAGGAGTTCAACCTTGTAGCATTCGGGCGCAGAAGCTGGAGGGTCGCAAGCATCTTCAACAGTATCGGCTGCAATTGTGAATCTTCCACATTTGTTCCAAAATGGTTGGCACTTGCTGAATGTTGAACGGGACACTTTTTTGTAAGATTCACTGATGTGGTCAACTCCTCTCATTGCCTCAGTCACCTTCTTCTTCATTTCCTTGGAGGCTTCATCAATCCTGGAGCGCAGTGTGGGCCTTGATAAGATATTTGAGTTAGGCTGCAGATCCTGGACAAACTCTCTGAATGGATCTTGTTCTACAACAGCGAATGGTTGGAGCCCTTGGATCACATACTTCACCACAGCTTTGTCGATAGATTTATGAGATACTGTCTTCAGTAATGTGCTCATGCATCAAAAACCCACTTATATTGCCAACTACTTTAATGATTTTTACATTTGCAACATTAGCAAACTTAGGCATGACATGCCAGCAACACACGCTGACACTACACATCCAAGTACAGTTGAAGTCGGAAGTTTACATACACCTAACCAAATACATTTAAACTCAGTTTTTCACAATTCCTGACATTTAATCCTAGTAAAAATTCCCTGTCTTAGGTCAGTTAGGATCACCACTTTATTTTAAGAATATGAAATGTCAGAATAATATTAGAGAAAATTATTTATTTCAGCTTTTATTTCTTTCATCACATTCCCAGTGCTTCAGAAGTTCACATACACCCAATTAGTATTTGGTAGCATTGCCTATAAATTGTTTAACTTGGGACAAATGCTTTGGGTAGCCTTCCACAAGCTTTCCACAATAAGTTCGGTGAATTTTGGCCCATTCCTCCTGACAGAGCTGGTGTAACGGAGTCAGGTTTGTAGGCCTCCTTGCCCGCACACGCTAATTCAGTTCGGCACACACATTTTCTATAGGATTGAGGTCAGGGCTTTGTGATGGCCACTCCAATACCTTGACTTTGTTGTCCTTAAGCCGTTTTGCCACAACTTTGGAAGTTTGCTTGGGGTCATTGTCCATTTGGAAGACCCATTTGCGACCAAGCTTCAACTTCCTGACTGATGTCTTGAGATGTTTGTTCAATATATCTGCATCAATTTCCCTCCTCATGATGCCATCTATTTTGTGAAGTGCACCAGTCCCTCCTGCAGCAACATGATGCTGCCACCCCCGTGCTTCATGGTTTTGATGGTGTTCTTCGGATTGCAAGCCTCCCCCTTTTTCCTCCAAACATAACGATAGTCATTATGGCCAAACAGTTCTATTTTTGTTTCAACAGACCAGAGGACATTTCTCCCAAAAGCATGATCTATGTCCCCATGTGAAGTTGCAAACCGTAGTCTGGCTTTTTTATGGCAGTTTTGGAGCAGTGGCTTCTTCCTTGCTGAGCGGTCTTTCAGGTTATGTCGATATAGGACTCGTTTTACTGTGGATATAGACACTTTTGCACCTGTTTGATCTAGCATCTTCACAAGGTCCTTTGCTCTTGTTCTGGGATTGATTTGCACTTTTCGCAACAAAGTACGTTAATCTCTAGGAGACAGAACGCCTATCCTTCCTGAGCGTTGTGACGGCTGTGTGGTCCCGTGGTATTTAAACTTGCTTACTATTGTTTGTATAGATGAATGTGGTACTTACAGACGTTTGGAAAATGTTCTCAAGGATGAGGTTTTGGCTGATTTCTTTTGATTTTCCCATGATGTCAAGCAAAGAGGCACTGAGTTTGAAGGTAGGCCTTGAAATACATCCACAGGTACACCCCCAATTGACTCAAATGATGTTAATTAGCCTATCAGAAGCTTCTAAAGCCATGACATCATTTTCTGGAATTTTACAAGCTGTTTAAAGGCACAGTCAACTTAGTGTATGTAAACTTCTGACCCACTGGAATTGTGATACAGTGAATTATAAGTGAAATAATCTGTTAGTAAACAATTGTTGGAAAAATTACTTATGTCATGCACAAAGTAGATGTCCTAAACAACTTGCCAAAACTATAGTTTGTTAACAATACATTTGTGGAGTGGTTGAAAAACAAGTTTTCATGACTCCAACCTAAGTGTATGTAAACTTCCGACTTCAACTATATATCTGACTAAATTAGGAAAGACAAGAACTGTAATTTTGAATTCCATACAGTAAATGTGGAAGAGGTGAAACAATGGCAAGCCACAGGGGTCTGACAACTTGGATGGAAAATTGCTGAGGATAATAGCGGACGATATTGCCACTATTTGCCTTATCTTAATTTTAAGCGTACTAGAAAGTGTGTGCCCTCAGGCCTGGAGGGAAGGAAAAGGTATTCCCCTACCTAAGAATAGTAAAGCCCCCTTAACTGGCTCAAAGAGCTGACCAATCAAACTGTTGCCAACTCTTTCAGCGTGCTAATAGGAAAGGACATTCTACAAGCACTTATTACAAATTACTGATGATTGGCTGAGAGAAATTGATGACAAAAATTTTATGGGGGCTGTTTTTTTAGACTTCAGTGCGGCTTTTGACATTATCACTCATATTCTGTTGCTGGAAAAATGTATGTGTTGGCTTTACACCCCCTGCTCTATTGTGGATAAAGAGTTACCTGTCTAATAGAACACAGAGGGTGTTCTTTAATGGAAGCCTCTTCAAAAAACTCCAGGCAGAATCAGGAATTCCCCAAGGCAGCTGTCTAGGCCTTTTACTTTTTTCAATCTTTACTAACGACATGCCACAGGCCTTCAGTAAAGCCAGTGTGTCTGTGTATGTGGATGACTCAACACTATACATGTCAGCTACCACAGCGACTGAAATGACAGCAACACTTAATTAACTTCTTTGGGCTCAAATCCCGTTAACGGGATCGATTTGACAACATCCGGTGAAATGGCAGAGCGCCAAATTCAAAAAAAAAATATTACAAGTGCCATACACCAAATTAAAGCTGAACCTCTTGTTAATCTAGCCACCGTGTCAGATTTCAAAACGGCTTTACGGCGAAAGCAAACCATGCGATAATCTGAGGACAGCGCCCAGCATACCAACACATGGAAATCAGATTTCAACCCACCAGGCGCAACACAAAAGTCAGAAATAACGATTTAATTCATTCCTTACCTTTGAAGAACTTCGTCTGTTGGCACTCCAATATGTCCCATAAACATCACAAATGGTCCTTTTGTTCGATTAATTCCATCGTTATATCTTCAAAATGTCCATTTATTTGGCGCGTTTGATAAAAAAAACACCGGTTCCAACTCGTGCAACATGACTACAAAATATCTTATAAGTTACCTGTAATCTTGATCCAAACATTTGAAACAACTTTCCTAATACAACTTTAGGTATTTTTTAACGTAAATAATCAATCAAATTTAAGACGGGATAAACTGTGTTCAATACCGGAGGAAAACAAAGAAAGCGCGTTCCAGGTCGTGCGCATCAAAACATTAGAGTGCACTCGGCTGGACCCTCGTTCTGAACTGCCGTACTTCTTCATTTCTCTAAAGAAAAACATCAACCAATTTCTAAAGACTGTTGACATCTAGTGGAAGCTACAGGAACTGCAAGCATATTTCTATTAAAACGGGCTTACCATAGAAAACCAATGGAAAACAGATTGACCTCAGCTCGAGGTTTTGCCTGACAAATCAGTTCTGTTATACTCACAGACATTATTCAAACAATTAGAATGTGTTCTATCTAAATCTACCAATTATATGCATATCCTAGCTTCTGGGCCTGAGTAGCAGGCAGTTTACTTTGGGCACACTTTTCATCCGGACATGAAAATAGCGCCCCCAAGCCTAGAGAAGTTAACAAAGAGCTGCAGTTAGTTTCAGAATGGGTGGCAAGGAATAAGTTAGTCCTAAATATTTCAAAAACTAAAAGCATTTGATTTGGAAAAAATAATTCACTAAACCCTAAACCTAACCTAAATCTTGTAATGAATAATGTGGAAATTGAGCAAGTTGAGGAGGCTAAACTGCTTGGAGTAACCCTGGATTATAAACTGCCATGGTCAAAACATATTGATACAACAGTAGCTGAGATGGGGAGAAGTCTGTCCATAATAAAGTGCTGCTCTAACTTCTGAACAACACCATCAACAAGGCAGGTCCTACAGGCTCTAGTTTTGTCTCACCTGGACTACTGTTCAGTCATGTGGTCAGGTGCCACAAAGAGGGACTTAGGAAAATTGCAATTGGCTCAGAACAGGGCAGCACGGCTGTCCCTTGGATATACACAGAGAGATAACATTAATAATATGCATGTAAATCTCTCTTGGCTCAAAGTGGAGGAGAGATTGACTTCATCACTATTTGTATCTGTGAGAGGTATTGACATGTTGAATGCACCGAGCTGTCTGTTTGAACTACTGGCACACAGCTCGGATACCCATGCATACCCCACAAGACATGCCACCAGAGGTCTCTTCACAGTCCCCAAGTCCAGAAAGGTCTATGGGAGGTGCACAGTACTGCAGGACATAGAGCCATGACTACATGGAACTCTATTCGACATCATGCCAGCAGTACAATTGAACAACAAAAATCAGTTTGTGCTGGCCGACCACGAGGTCAAGAGAGACAGAGCTGGCCCTGAAACAAGGTAAGGTGGCTGTCTCCTGGGAAGGCTACATGCAGTCAACACCAGGCACCACGCTTACTTCTCATATTAATGCACACATCCAATCAGGTGACAGACCAGTTAACTAGGCCTAAGACCCCTAGACTTAGCAATTGTAACAATATTAGCCGGCTAGTTAATAATTTCGTAACACATAAAGTTTTAAGCCCCTCCCTCTGTCTATAAAGTCCTATTTTTTTGTTAAACATACACAGTAATACACTTTGGATAAAGTTGATTTGATTCAATATGTTGTATCATTTTGTCTGCACCGCCTGCACCGTCTGTACCAACAGTAGCACCACATCTTACCTTGGCTGCTAATCTATCCTGTGTGTTTGGTCACGGCCACTGCAGCTCCTGCAGTGCGTTTGTAGATCCATTGGACCACACAGGGATACCATTAGTGTCAAATACTGTTGATGAGGCTCTCTTACTGTGAGTTAACCACCCACATAAAACTGTCACTGAACCTGTAGCACCAGACATGGATCAACATTGCACGCTTTACCACGAATGTGTTTGTGTTTGTGTGGATGTTTGTGTGGTCGTAGGTGTTTGAGTTTGCATGCATTCATTCAACGTAAGTGTGTGCGTTCCCCTCCTGGACTACAAAGTTAAAATTGCTTTCCCTTGTCTTATCTTGATTGGCTGGGAGAATGCCGGGTGGAAAAGGGGGGCAGGCTGATGGGTGAGGAGCCACAGACGCTCTGTCACTTTCAGGTCACCAGGGAGTACAGACAACAGAACCCCCGCAGCAGACAGTCTTTATCAAATACAAAGAAGCCGATGATAACTTAACTATACACCTGAGGGACAGAGGACAACTTTACAAACTCACGTTATCTAGATCAGAGGACAACTTTACTAACTCACTTGATTTAGTACAAAGGACAACTTTATGAAATACTAAAACTAGGAGACATGTAGAGATCTTTACTAGACTGATCACATCTGGAAAAGGATTGACGTTGAAAGCCTCAAAGAAACGAAGAAGTGACTGGATATCTTAAGAAAACACCTGTCATTCACCTTTAACGCCCAAAACATTGAAGCTTTAAGGAACGATTTACCTTCAGAATATCAACCACAACTAAAAGAAGTGAAACTCAGATCCTAAACAGGAGAGGAGCATGCTCCATTTCTACCAGGCAGTTAAAGAGATTAACCTTAACAAATCACAAATCTTTAGCTGAAAATCCCACCGTTGCAAGAGGAGCCTACATAGAAGAGAGGACACTGCTTTTGGAAAATCTGCGTAGAATCCAAATCAAATTCAATTTTTTTTAACCTAAAAACCTACCACTGAGATCCTGCGCGGTGAATCAGCTTCATTAAGCACATCAAACATAATCATCTTTACCTGGAAAACCACAGTGGTGAAAAGACTGGACCATTTAGAGGAGAGGCTTGTGTCCATGTGGAGTGTATGCGTAGACCTAAGACAAGGACGACTGTGAAGAAGGCATCGATGGCAGGCGGATCCAGGAAGTGCCATCCAGCTTGTATGTAAACAAAGTGCCATGCCCATGCTACGACCGGCCTGGCACAGAGGAGGGTGGGCACTAGGGAGTACAACAGTCTCTCCCTTACTCATACTGCTCCTCTCCAGTCTGCAGGTAAAATGGTCACCAGTTTTGGAACCATGTGACATCTTCCTAACAACTCGTCCTACTTGTTTCCTCTGTCAGCTCAAAGAACGGCCAGTAAAAAATATCCATATAGAATATTCTGTCAAATATGGCAAACATAATATTCTGTAAAAAAAAGAAGTGTGTTGAAGTAATCTCACAAATAATCCAATCTGACAACAGAGAAACATAGTGGATAAACTGAAATCTGATTTAGGTGAGAGGATGAGTTGCTACTGTTGGACTGTAAAACCCATAAACTATCTTACTGACTCGGTGAGATGATAAGCCCTGAATTTATGGTATTTAATACATTTTTTACAGATATGCAACTGGGATAGACAAGAACACTGGAGTTGCTTAGCAACGTGGCTATATGATAATGTACTGGGTTGTATGGCATGGCAAACATATGGCCATAGATATCACTCCAGACATGAATATTATCACAAAATATACCAGAGCAGCCAGAAATGGACATATAGTATACAGCACCTGCTGTAGAATGCACGACAAAGCATGATTCTATCAGAGTAACTCCTAAAACTCTGCTTACTGTAAATACATCCCTTAAAAGGAAATGTTCACCCAATTTGAATATTATATTGTTTCTGTGCATCTCTGAGTGATGTTATATCGATTCCCTGGGTCATTTCATGTTTTCATGTGTATCTGAGTTACTGGCGTTCAAGCAGGCAGAGATCCGTCCGGTATGACGTAGCACTGTGATAAAGTCTCTCTCACTACACTATAAGTGTATAGGAATACGAGTTTTAGATAGTTAAAGCATCTATCATACATGTCAGATTTCAATACCGGCCGATGTCATAACGCGGTAGGTTGTCTTCTCTTCAATGAGCCATTGATCATATTTTTGCGATATTCCTACCTCAAGAAATGTTTTCTTTAACAGAGGGTCTAGCACATTTTTCCTATTTGTCTGTCTCTTTAGTCCAGGGTGCATTGCATGGTGCCATTGCCAGAGATATTACAGAAAGGAGATAAGAATCCAATGAATGAAGGAAGGTATAACGCTCCACCCAGCAGGCTGTCGACCAATCGTGTTCACGTTGTCATGCTGCGTCACGCGGTTGCAAAGCTAATCATCACGTAATCCCTTCTGAAATTCAGGTTATATGTCGAGAAACGACAGATAGCAAGTTAATTATCTCACATTTTGGAAAATATTTGTAATGTTGTATTTCTTATTGATGAAATTTGTGCTAATGTTGGGTTTTTGAGCTGACGCCCAATAGACTCCCATTCCCTCCTTGAAGGAGAGCGCTCCTTGTCCCAAAATTGCCTAAAATGCACCGAGTGGCCCATTGACGTAGAATGGGCAACGTTTCCCATCGCCTCAAAATGTAGATCTGCAGTTGCGAATGTTAGGCTCCACTCTGTGAGGCACATCAATCTGCAGGTTGAACATGGTGAGATTGTAAACCCCTAAATTGATAGTGCAGTTTGTTTAACCCAATTTACAGCTAACTAGCTACATTACATGCTGATATTGTCTTTGGTATTATTGTGTGTAGCTACGTTTGCTAGCTGGCTACCTAGCTAGCAAACTAACAAGCCAGCCCATAGAGAGAGCATTGCATTGTGGATTTTGTAGTTGACTTTGGCTGTAACAGATTTCCACAACGATTTGCCAAGTTGCTACCAACCTTATAACTCCAAAATGAAACATTTGTTCACAAAAATAGAGAACTCTCACATTTAATTTCAGGTTCCTAAATTACATCAGCACTCTCTCGAAATCTATAACTGAGTTAAGCTCAGAATCCTTAAGTGTCTTGTGCATTTTAAAGCCTTTTCTCTTTAAGGTAGAGGACAGCCCATGTATTTTCTTTTCACCCCAGATAAAAGTAGAGACCGACACAAACTCTTTCTCTCTCTCTCATCTGTGATATCTGCTGTCCAGACAACCTGATGATAGGAGCAAAACAACCTGGTGGTAGGAGACAGACAACCTCGTGGTAGGAGACAGACAACCTGGTGGTAGGAGACAGACAACCTGGTGGTAGGAGCAAGACAACCTGGTGGTAGGAGACAGACAACCTCGTGGTAGGAGACAGACAACCTGGTGGTAGGAGACAGACAACCTGGTGGTAGGAGCAAGACAACCTGGTGGTAGGAGACAGACAACCTGATGGTAGGAGACAGACAACCTGGTGGTAGGAGACAGACAACCTGGTGGTAGGAGCAAGACAACCTGGTGGTAGGAAACAGACAACCTGATGGTAGGAGACAGACAACCTGGTGGTAGGAGCAAGACAACCTGGTGGTAGGAGACAGACAACCTGGTGGTAGGAGATAGACAACCTGGTGGTAGGAGATAGACAACCTGGTGATAGGAGACAGACAACCTGGTGGTAGGAGCAAGACAACCTGGTGGTAGGAGCAAGACAACCTGGTGGTAGGAGATAGACAACCTGGTGGTAGGAGGCAGACAACCTGGTGGTAGGAGACAGACAACCTGGTGGTAGGAGATAGACAACCTGGTGGTAGGAGCAAGACAACCTGGTGGTAGGAGATAGACAACCTGGTGATAGGAGACAGACAACCTGGTGGTAGGAGCAAGACAACCTGGTGGTAGGAGACAGACAGCCTGATGGTAGGAGACAGACAACCTGGTGGTAGGAGGCAGACAACCTGGTGGTAGGAGACAGACAACCTGGTGGTAGGAGATAGACAACCTGGTGGTAGGAGATAGACAACCTGGTGGTAGGAAACAGACAACCTGGTGGTAGGAGGCAGACAACCTGGTGGTAGGAGGCAGACAACCTGGTGGTAGGAGGCAGACAACCTGGTGGTAGGAGACAGACAACCTGGTGGTAGGAGACAGACAACCTGGTGGTAGGAGACAGACAACCTGGTGGTAGGAGATAGACAACCTGGTGTTGGGAAACAGACAACCTGGTGATAGGAAACAGACAACCTGGTGGTAGCAGGCAAACAACCTGGTGGTAGGAGACAGACAACCTGGTGGTAGGAAACAGACAACCTGGTGGTAGGAAACAGACAACCTGGTGGTGGGAAACAGACAACCTGGTGATGGGAAACAGACAACCTGGTGGTAGGAGACAGACAACCTGGTGGTAGGAAACAGACAACCTGGTGGTAGGAGACAGACAACCTGGTGGTAGGAGACAGACAACCTGGTGGTAGGAGACAGACAACCTGGTGGTAGGAGACAGACAACCTGGTGGTAGGAGACAGACAACCTGGTGGTAGGAGACAGACAACCTGGTGGTAGGAGACAGACAACCTGGTGGTAGGAAACAGACAACCTGGTGGTAGGAGACAGACAACCTGGTGGTAGGAAACAGACAACCTGGTGGTAGGAGACAGACAACCTGGTGGTAGGAGACAGACAACCTGGTGGTAGGAGACAGACAACCTGGCGGTAGGAGACAGACAACCTGGTGATAGGAGACAGACAACCTGGTGGTAGGAAACAGACAACCTGGTGATAGGAAACAGACAACCTGGTGGTAGGAAACAGACAACCTGGTGGTAGGAAACAGACAACCTGGTGGTAGGAGACAGACAACCTGGTGGTAGGAAACAGACAACCTGGTGGTAGGAGACAGACAACCTGGTGGTAGGAGATAGACAACCTGGTGGTAGGAAACAGACAACCTGGTGGTGGGAGACAGACAACCTGGTGGTAGGAAACAGACAACCTGGTGGTGGGAGATAGACAACCTGGTGGTAGGAGATAGAATGGGTAATTGAAATGTTAGACAGTCAGGGAGCTCTTATCATACAGAGGAACAGGTGGTGGTGTGTACGGGGAATAGAGTGGGTCATTGAAGTGTTAGACAGTCAGGGAGCTCTTATAGGATATAGGAACAGGTGGTGGTGTGTACGGGGAATATAGTGGGTCATTGAAGTGTTAGACAGTCAGGGAGCTCTTATCATACAGAGGAACAGGTGGTGGTGTGTACGGGGAATATAGTGGGTCATTGAAGTGTTAGACAGTCAGGGAGCTCTTATAGGATAGAGGAACAGGTGGTGGTGTGTAAAGGGATAGATTGGACAGGCACAGGGAGGATACACTGCTCAAGATTGAGATATGTATCCCTACTGCAGAGTGAAGGCAAGGCAGGGAATGTTAGTCAGAGATAGAGTACCACACATAGAAATAGAACCCATTGGATGGTACTACACCCCACCCGTGGAACAACAGATTCTAAATGGGAAACTTTGATTCTCTGTTTACCTTTAAAAAGGAAGAGAAGGGTTGGTCTGTCACCAGAATCAGAAGGGTTAGTATGTTACTAGAATCAGAAGAGAAGGGTTGGTCTGTCACCAGAATCAGAAGGGTTAGTATGTTACTAGAATCAGAAGAGAAGGGTTGGTCTGTCACTAGAATCAGAAGAGAAGGGTTGGTCTGTCACTAGAATCAGAAGAGAATGGTTGGTCTGTCACTTGAATCAAAAGTGTTGGTCTGTCACTAGAATCAGAAGAGAAGGGTTGGTCTGTCACTAGAATCAAAAGTGTTGGTCTGTCACTAGAATCAGAAGAGAAGGGTTGGTCTGTCACTAGAATCAAAAGTGTTGGTCTGTCACTAGAATCAGAAGAGAAGGGTTGGTAAGTCACTAGAATCAGAAGAGAAGGGTTGGTAAGTCACTAGAATCAGACGAGAAGGGTTGGTCTGTCCACAGAATCGAGAGGGTTGGTATGTCACTAGAATCAGATGGGTTGGTCTGTCACTAGAATCAGAAGAGAAGGGTTGGAATGTCACTAGAATCAGAATGGGTTGGCCTGTCACTAGAATCAGAAGAGACTGTTTGGTCTGTCACTAGAATTGGAAGAGAAGGGTTGGTCTGTCACTAGAATCAGAAGGGTTGGTCTGTCACTAGAGTCAGATCAGAAGGGTTGGTCTGTCACTAGAATCAGAAGAGAAGGATTGGTATGTCACCAGAATCAGTAGGGTTACTATGTTACTAGAATCAGAAGGGTTGGTCTGTCACTAGAATCAGAAGGGTTGGCCTGTCACTAGAATCAGATGAGAAGGGTTGGTCTGTCACTAGAATCAGAAGAGAAGGGTTGGTCTGTCACTAGAATCAGAGGAGAAGGGTTGGTCTGTCACTAGAATCAGAAGTGTTGGTCTGTCACTAGAATCAAAAGGGTTGGTAAGTCACTAGAATGAGATGAGAAGAGTTGGTATGTCACTGGAATCAGAAGGGTTGGTCTGTCTCTAGAATCAGAAGAGGAGGGTTGGTCTGTCACTAGAATTGGAAGAGAAGGGTTGGTCTGTCACTAGTATCAGAAGGGTTGGTCTGTCACTTGAATCAGAAAAGAAGGGTTGGTCTGTCACTAGAATTAGAAAGATTGCTATGTCACTAGAATCAGAAGGGTTGGTATGTCACCAGAATCAGAAGGGTCTGTATGTCACTAGAATCAGAAGGGTTGGTCTGTCACTAGGATCAGAATGGTTGGTAAGTCACTAAAATCAGATGAGAAGAGTTGGTATGTCAATAGAATCAGAAGGGTTGGTCTGTCATTAGAATTAGAAGAGAAGGGTTGGTATGTCACTAGAATCGTAAAAGAAGGGTTGGTCTGTCATTAGAATTAGAAGAGAAGGGTTGGTCTGTCACTAGAATCGTAAAATAAGGCTTGGTATGTCACTAGAATCAGAAGGGTTGGTCTGTCACTGGAATCAGAAGAGAAGGGTTGGTCTGTCACTAGAATCAGAAGGGTTGGTTTGTCACTAGTATCAGAAGGGTTGGTCTGTCACTAGAATCAGAAGAGAAGAGTTGGTATGTCATTAGAATCGGAAGGTTTGGTTTGTCTCTAGAATCAGATGAGAAGAGTTGGTCTGTCGCCAGAATCAGAAGGGTTGGTATGTCGCTAGAATCAGAAGGGTTGGTATGTCACTAGAATCAGAAGGGTTGGTCTGTCTCTAGAATCAGAAGAGGTGGGTTGGTCTGTCACTAGAATCAGAGGAGAAGAGTGGATATGTCTCTAGAATCAGAAGAGAGGGGTTGGCAGCCATTAGAATTGGAAGGGTTGGTCTGTCATTAGAATTAAAAGAGAAGGGTTGGTATGTCACTTGAATTAGAAGGGTTGGTCTGTCACTAGAATCAGAAGAAAAGGGTTGGTCTGTCATTACAATCAGAAGAAAAGGGTTGGTATGTCACTCGAATCGTAAAAGAAGGTTTGGTCTGTCACTTGAATTAGAAAGATTGGTATGTCACTAGAATCAGAAGGGTTGGTCTGTAACTAGAATCAGAAGAGAAGGTTTGGTCTTTCACTAGAATCAGAAGAAATGGGATGGTCTGTCACTATAATCAGAAGAGACGGGTTGGTCCTTCACTAGAATTAGAAGAGAATGGTTGGTCTATCACTAGAATCAAAAGAGAAGGTTGGGCCTCCTGAGTGGTGCAGTGGTCCAAGGCACTGCATCGCAGTGTTGCGGCATAACTACAGCCTGGAGTTCGATGCATAATTGGCCCAGCTTTGTCCTAGTTAGGGGAGGGTCTGGTCGGGGTGTGCTTTACTTGGCTCATCGCACTTTAGCGACTCCTTGTGGTGGGCCTGGTGCCAGCAGGCTGACTTTGATCATCAGTTGAACTGTGTTTTTCTTCCGACACATTGGTGCAGCTGTCTTCTGGGTTAAGCTAGCAGATGTTAAGAAGCGCGGCTTGGCGGGTCATGATTCGGAGGACACATGACTCGACGTTCGCCTCTCCCAAGCCAGTTGGGGAGTTGCAGTGATGAGACAAAATCATAATAATGAAATTGGGGAGAGAAAGGGGGTTGCCCAAGCATGTGTTAAGAAATCTTAAGTTTTAGACCAAGATCATGAAAATGCAGGTAAGAACCCAAATCTGATTTCCTTTTTATTTCCAATCTTTTTTTCTGACTGTCCACACATAGTTTTACATGTGACCTGTATCAGATTGATGTAGCATCTCATGTGCAGCTCATGTGCAATGAAACTACTTATTTTCCCAATTATTGGCAAAAGATTTGATCTAATTGGTCAAAAGACCAATTAATCCGGTTAAATATCTGAATTGGGCTGCTTGTGTAAACGCAGCCATATGGAAGCAGTATAAATTGGAAGTTATAAGATGAGATTCTATGTGTTTTTTTGTTGTTTTTGCTGAAAAAATCAGATGGGTAACAGATATGCACATAATTGATGAAAGATCTGAATTGAGCTGCCTGTGTAAACGCAGCCTAACTGAGGCACTGCCGGTTAAATCTCCCAAGTTTATTTCTCCCCTCAGAGTAAATGAAACCGGTACATTTACTTCTAGTAGTTTAGACCACATGATATTATGGGCTCGATTCAATCCGTATATCACCGAAGTTCAGCGCGTTTGCGGAGACTGCATTCACAGTTAAAGACCCAGTGCAGTCAAAAACATGATTTTTCTGTGTTTTATATACATATCCACACTGAGGTTGGAATTATACTGTGAAATTGTGAAAATTATGATCATGCCTTTTTATTGTAAGAGCTGTTTGAAAAGACCGCCTGAATTCATTTCATCCTGTTTTCGAGGGATGAAGTTTAGGTCACCAGGTGATAAATTAGGTAATAGACCAATAAGGAGAGTTCCAAACCTCTCTGCTAATAACAGCTACCCCTCCCCATTCAGACCACTCCCAGACAGACAGTCCTGGCAAAATGATTTGTCTTTGCCAAGAAGCTTATTTGAATTTTTTTTAATTTTACATTCACGGTAAGGTACTTATTAATTGTTACCCAGAAATAATTTGATATTGACATAAAAATGGCTGCAATGGACCTTTTCACCCTGGATATGTCGGCTCAATTGGAAATTACCTTAAATTTCAATTGCGAGATAGCGCTGAACTTCAGCGACACGGATTGAATTGAGCCCTAGGCTTGTGAAATTGCCTAAACTGACGCCTAAGACGATTGAGGTTGAGTAGTTAGTAACCTCAGCATGAATTCTACTCAAACACTGCCATCTTGTGGACTCTCACTACAACCACATTCCCCTCTGTCTATCTGACACATTGTTGGGGCCCGGGGGTGGTAAACATTAATATTTTATCATGGACTATTCCTTTTGCATTTTCTTATTTGACATGAAAGGTGGTGGTTCTGTGATTGATTGTATTGTATTTGCATTAGGATCCCCCATTAGCTGATGCCATGAAGCTGACGCTTAAAGAGTTGATCTCTAAAAGGAATGAATATAGGGAGAACTGCACCAGGAGTTTAGCAGAAAGCGTCTTCTCAGGAACTGGTGAGCAGTTTGTTTTTGGCCCATACCGATTTATTAACTAACAAATTTACACACTGCTGCACATACACAGAGCAGGTCCACACACACACACACACACACACACACACACACACACACACACACACACACACACACACACACACACACACACGGCCACTTGCATGTATCACTGTAGCATGTTGCTGCTACAATGTGTATTTTAATTGTACTGCTGCCAGACTGTCAGTGCTGCAATTAATCTGTATGGAAATTAATTTTGAGATAAGCAGTAGCACTTTATTATTCATGTACTTTTCTGTTTTCCCCTTACTCTGTCCTTGTTTGTCCTTTCAGGAACCTACTGTAACGGGACGGTTGATCTATTTGTGTGTTGGCCCCACTCAGCTCCTGGTAACGTGTCAGTGCCCTGTCCTTCTTACCTCCCCTGGGTCACAGAGGGTGATTCTCCAGGCTTCATATCACACACGTTCCATATCCATTATGTCACGTGATGGCACAACATGACATAATACCATTTCTACCAAAGTAGAAAGTTAAACGTATCTTCCAACACGGTTAGCTCGTGAGCACATCTCTCCATAACCAATCTATTGGTTCCTCTTCTCTTCCTGACCCAGATGACTCCAGGAGTGTGTACAGGCAGTGTCTGTCCAATGGGAGCTGGCGACTCCAGGAGAATTCTTCGGAAGCCTGGCGGGACCAGAGAGAATGCAATGAGAATCGTTTCTTTGAAGCCGAGGTGAGGGAAAGGCTGTGAGGAAACTTTTGGAAAAGGTCTTGTAACTGAATTGTCAAACATAAATCATATCCCAGATAAAAAGCAAAATCTTCCATCGAGGTCAAAGGTCACCTCTTTTACTTTTGTTTGTCTGTGTTTTCCAGGAGGATGAGATGTTTCGCCAAGCAGCACTGAGGGTTATCTCCATCGTCGGCTACGCTCTGTCCCTCTTCTCCCTCTCTCTGGCCACTCTCCTCATGGGCATTCTCAGGTCAGCGTCAAGGGGTCAGCGTCAAGGGGTCAGCGTCAACAGCTTAGGCACATGTTGATGATGATTATGATGAATTCTACTATGGTTGGGCGATGACATGATTGCAAATGAATGACATTCTCCTTAGTCACGGCATCGATTCAAACCCACTAGTCAGTGTTCAATGTCAGTATATAATATGTAATGGATATCAGGGGAGGTAGAAATACAAGATCACAGATGTTGTCGATCACTATAAATGACATTATAACAACTACATTGGATTGCCTATGTACTGGGCACTTATCTTAATCACATAATAACAAAATCAACTTCCACGCTAAATAGTCAGTGGTGGTTTTGAGTCAATACCAACCTCTGTCTCTTCCAGGAAGCTCCACTGTACGAGGAACTACATCCACATGAATCTGTTTGTGTCGTTCATGATGAGAGCCATAGCCGTTTTCATAAAGGAGATCGTTTTACATGTCATGTACACCAAGCTACCCAGTGACGACCCAGGGTGGAACTCATACTCCAATTCAGTGGTATTCATCTCCTGCAGAGAATTTAATTAGAAATGACCTTCAGAATATTTATTTCTTATGATATAAGCTCAAAATGGCCAGAAAAAAAGAACTTTCTTCTGAAACTCGTCAGTCTATTCTTATTCTGAGAAATGAAGGCTATTCCATGCAAAAAATTGCCAAGAAACTGTAGATCTCGTACAACGATGTGTACTACTCCCTTCACAGAACAGTGCAAACTATCTCTAACCAGAATAGAAAGAGGAGTGAGAGGCCCCGGTGCACAACTGAGCAAGAGGACAAGTACATTAGAGTGTCTAGTTTGAGAAACAGATGTCTCACAAGTCCTCAACTGGCAGCTTCATTAAATAGTACCCGCAAAACACCAGTCTCAACGTCAACATCGAAGAGGCGACTCCAGGATGCTGGCCTTCTAGGCAGAGTTCCTTTGTCCATTGTCTGTGTTCTTTTGCCCATCTTAGTCTTTTCTTTTCATTGGCCAGTCTGAGATATGGCTTTTTCTTTGTAACTCTGCCTAGAAGGCCAGCATCCCGGAGTCACCTCTTTACTGTGGACGTTGAGACTGGTGTTTTGCAGATACTATTTAATGAAGCTGCCAGTTGAGGACTTGTGAGACATCTGTTTCTCAAACTAGACACTCTAATGTACTTGTTCTCTTGCTCAATTGTGCACCGGGGCCTCCCACTCCTCTTTCTATTCTGTTTCTTGGCAATTTCTTGCATGGAATAGCCTTCATTTCTCAGAACAAGAATAGACTGACGAGTTTTAGAAGAAAGTCTTTGTTTCTGGCCATTTTGAGCCTGTAATCGAACCCACAAATGCTGATGCTACAGATACTCAACTAGTCTAAAGAAGGCCAGTTTTATTGATTCTTTAAACAGGAAAACAGTTTTCAGCTGTGTTAACATAATTGCAAAAGGGTTTTCTAATGATCAATTAGCCTTTTAAAATTATAAACTTGGATTAGCTAACACAACATGCCATTGGAACACAGGAGTGATGGTTGCTGATAATGGGCCTCTGTACGCCTATGTAGATATTCCATAAAAAAATCTGCCGTTTCAAGCTACAATAGTAATTTACAACATTAACAATTTCTACACTGTAGTTCTGCAGTGTAATTTATATTTTACAAGGCAGTATAATGTATATTTTACAAGGCAGTGTAAAGTATATAGTTAAGGCAGTGTAATGTATATAGTTAAAGCAGTGTAATGTATATATTTAAGAAGGCAGTGTAATGTATATATTTAACAAGGCAGTGTCGTTTCTAATATTGAATAGTCTCTCCTCTTCCTGTAGATAGCGGTGGTATGTAAGGCCTCCCGGATGTCCATGGAATATTTTGTAGCCTGTAACTACTTCTGGCTTCTGGTGGAAGCCATCTTCCTCCACACTCTCCTCTTCACCGCTGTCCTCACCAAGAGACGGCTGCTCAAGAGATACATGCTCATTGGCTGGGGTAAGGTTCTAATGTTTCAAAGACATGTTCATTGGCTAGGTTAAGGCTCTAATGAAGATATAACTACGGCAACAAAATACTCTTTCTTCTTCCTAAAGGTACTCCATTCGTGTTTGTGGTGCCATGGACAGTTACCAAAGTTTTATTTGAAAATGAAGGGTAAGTATTTTGAGAGCATTTCCTCTCATTTCAACACTTCTGATCATATTTCTGGCTTTTCGCATAAAGTAATCAATCAGTAGGCATCTGTGTAATTACCCAATATGGCTCTGCTATAAGCTGATACTCTAGGCCTAAATCTGGTTTGAATATCTTCTGTCCTAAGGTGCTGGGCCAATAAGGATAGATGGATCTGGTGGATAATAAGAGGTCCGATCACTTTATCTGTGCTGGTGAGTAGCAACCAACCAGGGCCGTGCACCGACCTTGGAGAGAAAGGTGCTAAAAGTGAAAAAAGGCCCCCCCCAAAAAATCTGTTGACTTAATTTTCTTACATTCAAAGCTAATTAAGCCAAATGAGTGTGTACATATACAGTACCAGTCAAAAGTTTGGACACAGCTACTCATGCAAGGGTTTTTCTTTATTTTTACTATTTTCTATATTGTAGATTAATAGTGAAGATATCAAAACTATGAAATAACACATATGGAATCATGTAGTAATGAAAACAGTGTTAAACAAATCAAAATATATTTTATATTTTAGATTCTTCAAAGGAGCCACCCTTTGCCTTGATGACAGCTTTACACACTCTTGCCATTCTCTCATCCAGCTTCACCTGGAATGCTTTTCCAACAGTCTTGAAGGAGTTCCCACATATGCTGAGCACTTGTTGGCTGCTTTCCTTCACTCTGCAGTCCAACTCATCCCAAACCATCTCAATTGGGTTGCGGTCTGGTGATTGTGGGGACCATGTCATCTGATGCAGCACTTCATCACTCTCCTTCATGGTCAAATAGCCCTTACACAGCCTGGCGGTGTGTTGGGTCATTGTCCTGTTGAAAAACAAATGATAGTCCCACTAAGCGCAAACCAGATGGGACGGCATATCGCTGGAGAATGCTGTGGTAGCCATGCTGGTTAAGTGTGCCTTGAATTCTAAATAAATCACTGACAGTGTCACCAGCAAAGCACCCCCACACCATCACACCTCCTCCTCCATGCTTCACGGTGGGAACCACACATGCGGAGATCATCCGTTTACCCCCTCTGCATCTCACAAAGCCACGGCAGTTGGAACCAAAAATCTCAAATGTTGACTCATCAGACCAAAGGACAGATTTCCACCGGTCTAATGTCCATTGCGCATGTTTCTTGGCCCAAGAAAATCTCTTCTTCTTATTAGCGTCCTTTAATAGTGGTTTCTTTGCAGAAATTTGACCATGATGATTCATGCAGTCTCCTCTGAACAGTTGATGTTGAGATTTGTCTGCTCCAATCTTAAATGCAGTGAATTGATGATTTCTGAGGCTGGTAACTCTAATGAACTTATCCTCTGCAGCAAAGTTAACTCTGGGTCTTCCTTTCCTGTGGCAGGCCTGATAAGAGACAGTTTCATCATAGCGCTTGATGGTTTTTGCGACTGCACTTGAAGAAACATTCAAAGTTCTTGAAATTTTCCACATTGACTGACTTTCATGTCTTAAAGTAATGAGGGACTGTCGATTCTCTTTGCTTATTTGTGTCACACCCTGATCTGTTTCACCTGTCTTGTGCTTGTCTCCACCCCCCACCAGGTGACTCCTATTTTTCCCCATTATCCCCTGTGTATTTATATCTGTGTTTTCTGTTTGTCTGTTGCCAGTTTTTCTTGTTATGTCAAGTATTACCAGCATTTTGTCCGGTTTCTCCTGTTCTCAAGTTTTGTTTTGTAGTCTTCCCTGGGTCATATCCTGAGTCGTGATAGTACAAACTGGTCATGACTGATCCAGCAGATTCGGATAATCTCTGCAACACTGTCTCTTCACAAGGAGCCACCATTGGAAGACATGAAGAGTTACTACATAACCTTATGGAAGGATTCCACACCTTGGCGGAACACCATGACCATGCCATCAGAGCATTGTTGGAACAATTCCACAGACTATCTATTAGGCAGGAAGCAACAACAGAAGCCTCCCAGACTCTCAGTAACCCCACTACTAGCGGTGCTTCTTCCGAGCCTGCCCCGGCTTCCCGAGAACCCCTCTTACCACCTCTGAAGCGCTACACTGGGGATGCTGGAATCTGCCGGGTGTTTCTCTCCCAGTGCTCCTTCATTTTTGAGCTGCAGCCCTCTTCGTTTCTGTTGGACGATTCTAAGATAGTGTATCTTATAATGCTGATGTCTAGGAGGGCACTCGCTTGGGCTACGGCGATGTGTGAGCAATAATCTACCGTTTGCCTAAGGCTGGTGGATTTTGTGGCAGAAGTAAGGAAGGTGTTCGACTCTCCGTTGTCTGGGAGAGAGGCGGAAGCTACTTCAATTGCGTCAAGACTCCTGTAGTGTGGCAGACTACACAGTAGACTTTCGCACTTTAGCCACCGAGAGTGCCTGGAAGCCGGGATCCCTGTTCGACATGTTCCATCATGGATTATCGGAGGGAATAAAGGACGAGCTCGCAGCCCGGGAACTGCCTTTGGACCTCGACTCTCTCATAGCCTTGACCATAAGGATCGATGGGCGACTACGGGAACGCAGTAGGGAGAGGATTGTCGTGGCTCCAGAGGCACAACCTCCTGATTGACTGGGCTATGGGTTCTATCATGGGTTGGAGCCTGTTCTGCCATGTGCATTACCTCAAGGCGGCGCGGCCCGCCCCTGGAAGTCTTTCTGTGGACTTGGATAAATCCTCGGCTTTCTCTGCCATTACTGTCGAGTATCAAGACCTCCGGGAGGTTTTCAACAAGGCCCGCACCACATCTTCTCCTCCGCATCGACCCAATGACTGTGCCATTGACCTCCTCCCTGGCACTACACCGCCTCGGTGGCGGCTTTATTCCCTGTCAGGTCCGGAGATCAAGACCATGGAAGGGTACATTGAGGACTCTCGGGGCAGGGTTCATTCATCCTTCCTCCCCTGCCGGCGCAGGGTTCTTCTTTGTGGGGAAGGACAAAACCCTGCGTCCGTGTATCGACTACTGGGGCCTTAATGACATCACGGTAAAGAACCGCAACCCGCTACCACTCCTCTCCTCGGCTTTCGAGCCTCTCCAGGGGATGACTGTATTCTCAAAGTTGGACCTTCGGAATGCCTACCATCTGATTCAGATAAGGGAAGGAGACGAATGGAAGACAGCCTTTAACACAGCTAGCGGGCACTACAAGTATCTGGTTATGCCAGACTGCCAGCGGACTGACCAATGCTCCCGCAGTGTTCCAGGCTCTGGTCAATGATGTGCTCTGTGATATGTTGAACCGGTTTGTGTTTGTCTACCTTGACAACATCCTTGTCTTTTCCCGTTCAGTTCAGGAGCATGTTCTCCACATCAGACAAGTCCTGCAGCGCCTCCTTGAGAACTAGCTGTTTGTTAAGGCGGAGAAGTAAGAATTTCATCAATCCACTATCTCCTTTCTGGGATACGTCGTTGCTGCCGGAAACATTCAGATGAATCCAGACAAGGTGAGAGCGGTGATGGAGTGGCCCCAGCACTTCATCCAGAGTGCAGCTGCAATGTTTCCTGGGATATTCTAATTTCTACCAATGCTTCATCCGGGGCTACAGCATCCTGGCTTCCCCCCTCTCTGCATTCACCTCACCCAAGGTTCCATTCACATGATCCCCAGCTGCTGACCAGGCATTTTCGGATCTCAAGCATTGGTTCACTACAGCCCCCATCTTAATCCATCCGGACCCGTCCCGTCTGTTCGTGGTGGAGGTCTACACCTCGGACGTTGGAGTGGGGGCAGTCCTGTCCCAGCGTTCTGCCCAGGACCAAAAGCTGTATCCCTGCGTTTTTCTTAACCATCGTCTTAATCCCGTGGAGAGGAACTATGATGTTGGAGGAATGGAGTCACTGGCTAGAAAAGGCGGAACATCCATTCCTAGTGTGGACCGACCATAAGAATCTGGAATATCTCTGCACTGCCAAGTGCCTCAACTCAAAGCAGGCTAGTTGGGCTCTGTTCACTTGTTTCAATTTCACCATCTCCTACCGCACTGGGTCCAAGAATGTGAAGCCTGATGCCCTCTCTCGCTTGCATAGCGCCGCTGCTACTCCGTCTGACCCAGAGACCATCCTCACTACCTCCTGTTTAGGCTGGTCCCTGGTCCTGGAATGGGCTCATTACTCTAATCTAACCTCCCGTCACGGCTCCTGCCATACCCTGGCCCACTATGTTTTCTGACATTCATCGCCGCATGCATAGTGTGTGCTCAGAATAAGACTGTGGCAAGCTCCGGCCTGGCCTCCTTTAACCACTCCCTGTTCCTCATCGCCCCTGGTCCCATATATCCCTGGACTTTGTCACTGGTCTCTCTCCATCTGATGGCAACACCACCATCCTTACAATGGTGGATAGGTTTTCCAAAGTTGCCCACTTCATCCCCCTTCCCAAGTTACCCTCAGCCAAGAAGACGGCCCAACTCATGGTAAGTCTTCTGAATCCATGGACTTCCAGTCGATATAGTCTCCGATCGTGGTCCTTAGTTCTCGTCCCGATTCTGGAACGCGTTCTGCAACATCATTGGGTCGTCGGCCAGCCTGTCCTCGGGGTTTCATACTCAATCTAACGGCCAGTCGGAGCATGCCATTCAGGACCTGAAGACGACTCTTTAGTGCCTCTTCTCGGCCAACCCCACCACCTGGAGCCAGCAACTTGTATGGGTGGAGTATGCCCGGAATCCCTTTCCCTGCTCGGCCGCTAGTCTCTCACCTTTCGAGTGCTCCATGGGTTATCAGCCCCCCACTCTTCCCTGAGCAAGAGGAAGAGGTCAACATACCTTCGACCCAGATGTACATCCGCGTACCTGGAAGAGAGCCCAGTCTGCTCTTCTTAATAAGACCACCTTCAGGTATCGTCAACAAGCGGACCACCACCGGACCCTGGCTCCCCGCTATCATCCCGGGCAGATCGTATGGCTCCCCACTCGGGATCTACCCCTCTGGGTGGAGTCCCGTAAACTTTCCCCCCGCTTTATTGGCCCTTTCCCCATCTCTAAAGTCCTTAGCCCCACTGCTGTTCATCTTCTGTTGCCCTGCACCCTCCATATACATTCCACTTTCCATGTGTCTAGAATTAAACCTCTGTCTCACAGCCTTTTGTCTCCTGTTTCCAGGCCCACTCCTGTCTCCCGTCTTATCGACGGCCATCTGGCATACACAGTGAGGCGCCTCCTGAGTGTTTGACCTCAGGGCAGGGGATTCCAGTACCTGGTTGACTGGGCGGGTTATGGCCCGGAGGAGAGGTACTGAGACCCCTCTAGGAACATCCTGGACCCAGCCCTCTTCGCTGAGTTCCGACCGCCAACATCCCGGTTAACCAGATACAGTTGAAGTCGGAAGTTTACATACACTTACGTTGGAGGCATTAAAACTCATTCTTTAACCAATCCACAAATTTCTTCTTAACAAACTATAGTTTTGGCAAGTCGGTTAGGACATCTACTTTGTGCATGACACAAGTCATTTTTCCAACAATTGTTTACAGACAGATTATTTCACTTACAATTCACTGTATCACAAATACAGTGGGTCAGAAGTTGACATACCATAAGTTGCCTGTACCTTAAACAGCTTGGAAAATTCCAGAAAATTCTGTCATGTCTTTAGAAGCTTCTGATAGGATAATTGACATCATTTGAGTCAATTGGAGGTGTACCTGTGGATGTATTTCAAGGCCTATCTTCAAACGCAGTGCCTCTTTACTTGACATCATGGGAAAATCTAAAGAAAACAGCCAAGACCTCAGAAAAAGAATTGTCGACCTCCACTAGTCTGGTTCATCCTTGGGAGCAATTTCCAAACGCCTGAAGGTACCACGTTCATCTGTACAAACAATAGTACGCAAGTATAAACACCACGGGACCACGCAGCCATCATACCGCTCAGGAAGGAGAAGCGTTCTGTCTCCTAGAGATGAATGTATTTTGGTGCGAAAAGTGCAAAGCAAATCAAATCAAGTGCAAACAGCAAAAGGACCTTGTGAAGATGCTGGAGGAAACAAGTACAAAAGTATCTATATCCACAGTAAAATTAGTCCTATAACCTGAAAGGCCGCTCAGCAAGGAAGAAGCCACTGCTCCAAAACCGCCATAAAAAAGCCAGACTACGGTTTGCAACTGCACATGGGGACAAAGATCGTACTTTTTGGAGAAATGTCCTCTGGTCTGATGAAACAAAAATAGAACTGTTTGGCCATAATGACCATCGTTATGTTTGGAGGAAAAAGGGGGAGGCTTGCAAGGACAACAAAGTCAAGGTATTGGAGTGGCCATCACAAAGCCTTGACCTCAACCTTATAGAAAATTTGTGGGCAGAACTGCGAGCAATTTGCGAGCAAGGAGGCCTACAAACCTGACTCAGTTACACCAGCTCTGTCAGGAGGAATGTGCCAAAATTCACCCAACTTATTGTGGGAAGCTTGTAGAAGGCTACCCAAAACATTTGACCCAAGTTAACCAATTTAAAAGCAATGCTACCAAATACTAATTGAGTGTATGTAAACTTCTGACCCACTGGGAATGTGATGAAAGAAATAAAAGCTGAAATAAATAATTCTCTCTACTATTGACATTTCACATTCTTAAAATAAAGTGGTGATCCTAACTGACCTAAGACAGAGATTTTTTACTAGGATTAAATGTCAGGAATTGTGAAAAACTGAGTTTAAATGTATTTTGCTCAGGTGTATGTAAACTTCCGACTTCAACTGTATGTGCTCGGATAGGACATTAGGTGTTGCCATTTCGTCTTGTTTTGTCAGGTCTTATCAGCGGTTTTCCCATTTGTCCTGTTCTGAAGTTTTGTAGTCTTCCTGGTTTTGACCTTTCTGCCTGTCCTGACCCTGAGCTTGCCTGCCATTCTGTCCCTGATTGACTCTACCTTGGATTACGAACCTCTGCCTGCCCTCAACCTGCCCTTTGCCTGCCTAATTGTTATAATAAATATTCTGAGAACCGTACTATCCGCTTCCTGTGTCTGCATCTGGGTCATATCCTGAATCATGATCATTTGAGCTGTTCTTGCCATAATATGGTCTTTTACCAAATAGCGCTATCCTTCAAACGCATTAAGAAGGAAAGAAATTCCACAAATTAACTTTTAACAAGGCACAACTGTTAATTGAAATGCATTCCAGGTGACTACCTCATGAAGCTGGTTGAGAGAATGCCAAGAGTGTGCAAAGCTGTCATCCAGGCAAAGGGTGGCTACTTTGAAGAATCTGAAATATAAAATATATTTTGATTTGTTGAACACTTTTTAGCTTTCTACATGATTCCATATGTGTTATTTTATAGTTTTGATGTCCACTATTATTCTACAATGTAGAAAATGGTACAAATAAAGAAAAACGTCTAGGGTGTCAGGTAGGGTGGAGGTGATATGATCCTTGTCTAGTCTCTCAAAGCACTTCATGATGACAGAAGTGAGTGCTACATGGCAATAATCATTTAGTTCAGTTACCTTAGCTTTCTTGGGAACAGGAACAATGGTGGCCATCTTGAAGCATGTGGGGACAGCAGACTGGGATAGGGATTGATTGAATATGTCCATAAACACACCAGCCAGGTGGTCTGTGTGTGCTCTGAGGACGTGGCTAGGGATGCCATCTGGGCCGGGAACATTGCGAGGGTTAACAAGTTTAAATGTTTTACTCACTTAGGCCACAGAGAAGGAGAGCCCACAGTCTTTGGTAGCGGGCCGTGTCAGTGGCACTGTATTGTCCTCAAAGCGCGCAAAGAAGTTGTTTAATTTGTCTGGGAGCAAGACGTCGATCTCCGCGACGGGGCTGGTTTCCTTTTTGTAATCCGTGATTGTCTGTAGACCCTGCCACATACGTCTCGTGTTTGAGCCGTTGAATTGTGACTCCACTTTGTCTCTATACTGACGCTTTGCTTGTTTGATTGTCTTACAGAGGGAATAACTACACTGTTTGTATTCGGCCATGTTTCCAGTCGCCTTGCCATGTTTAAATGCTGTGGTACCATGATTAAATGAGGTTGTACGTCCTTTCAGTTTTGCGCGAATGCTGTCATCAATCCACGGTTACTGGTTAGGGAAGGTTTTAATAGACAGACTGACCAGGTGAAAGCAATGATCCCTTATTAATGCCACTTGTTAAATCTACTTCAATCAGTGTAGATGAAGGGGAGGAGACAGGTTAAAGAAGGACTTTTAAGCCTTGAGACAATTGACATATGGATTTTGTATGTGTGCCATTCAGATTGTCAATGGGCAAGACAAAATACTTAAGTGCCTTTGAATGGGGTATAGTAGTAGGTGCCAGGTGTACCGGTTTGTGTCAAGAACTGAAACACTGCTGGGTTTTTCAAGAATGGTCCACCACCCAAAGGAAATCCAGCCATCTTGACACAACTGTGGGAAGCATTGGAGTCAACATGAGCCAGCATCCATGTGGTATGCTTTCAACACCTTGTAGAGTCCATGCCCCAACGAATTGAGGCTGTTCTATGAGCAACTCCATATTAGGAAGGTGTTCCTAATGTTTGGTATACTCAGTGTATATATTAGTTTTCATTATTATTATTAACACATATTTTTTAGCATAGGCCTTTATTTTCTGCAAAATCCCATTGCAACCAAGCTTATAGCCTTCTGCTCAAAGAGAGAGCAAAGAGGGGAGGGCTATCAGCTGATAGCTGATTTATGTAAATCAGATTGTTTCAACAGGATAGCTAACTAACTAGTCTTTACCTGTGATTGGAGTTTATCCTGCTGCTGACATCTGCGTCTTAGGCCTACTAACAAATTGAAGCCTTCCATGTTCCTGACCGTGAGATGACCCATACAACTCAAAAGGGATCCGCTTCGACACTACTGTTTGGTGCCGGTAGCTTCTCCAGGACGAGTGCAGTGCGTGTGCTCGTCTATGGGCAGGGGAGGGGGACTGATACCTAAGAACTTGACACAATGATAAATCATCCATCAAACCATATAGACTGACCCACTGGGGGCATCAGTTCTCCTGAGCGTTCCAGTGATTTCTCACTGATTTCACACTGATTTTGGGATGTCGGTAAGATCAGTAGTTAGTAGAGACAAAGTGTAGATCAGTAGGCAGTAGAGACCAAATGACATAGACTTCAGCCAGAGCAGTCGTTGTCATATGTGATCACAAGCGTATCTATAGGGCAGAATGGTTAGGGTGCACTGATGACAATAAGATGGGGTTTCTGTTCTTAAAGACACTGTTTTGACACACCAGACTAAAAACCGAGACATGTCTTACTGTTTTACAGAAAAAAAACTCTTAATTGATTTGTGTTGCAGGTCATTTTCTACATATTCATCAAAATACTAATGTTGCTGCTCTCAAAGTTAAAAGCAGACCAAGTGAGATTCACAGACTACAGATACAGGTACTGTTGCTCAAAAGGGTGACTGATCTGTTACAGGAGTAAAATCCCAGTACTGTCTGAATGCCATAACGCCTTTCCTTTCCTCTAAGCTTGGCCAGGGCTACACTAGTCCTGATCCCTTTACTGGGAATCCACGAGGTGGTTTTCACTCTCCTGATTGACGAGTGTGTGGAGGGAAATACCCGCTATGCCAGGAACGTCATCAACCTCACCCTCAGCTCCTTCCAGGTGAGAGCTGAGAACAATGGCCGCATGTCACAACAAGAACATAACAATGTTTTATTGTTTCTGTTGATTTATGTTCCTGTTGAGGAAAGAAAGGAAAGCACCCAGATCCCATTGAGAACAACATTTAGTGGGAGAAATTAGTCCTGATAAAAATGCAAAGGAAAATGAGCCAGTAGAGTAATGCCAATCATTGTCATACGTCTCTCTCAGGGATTCTTGGTTTCTGTCCTGTACTGCTTCGCCAATGGAGAGGTAGCTATCCACAAACTATCTGTTAAATGTACTGTAGTCTTACGTGTTTGGCTAACAAATCATAATGGGAAATAATAAATAAAACACCAACATAAATCTGTTATCTCCAGTTCCAGGCAGAGCTGAAGAAGCACTGGCAGCTCTTCCAGTTCACTAACCACTTCCAGGTCACGCCCTGTATTGACTACCGGGACGCGCCCCTCAAACACCTGTGGAAGTGCTCCAGAGGCCGACGCTCCCATCAGAGCGAATCATATGAGGAGGAGGGTGGGCCTGCCACACACTCACACCTGCTGCAGGTGGCCTGGCAGGGGGACAGAGGAGGGGGAGAAGGAGGGGCAGTGGCAGGGTGGAGAGGAAGGGGGAGAGAAATGGGAGGATTGGAGTTCCACACCAGGAAGAGTCTGTCAGGTAGTGACGGAGAGATGACGCTGGGAGAGACCATGGAGGAGATACTGGAGGAGAGCGAGTTCTGACCTCCATCTTGTGGACCCTCCTTTTCTCTCCAGACTGCAATGAACTGTTATGGGGCCTCGTTTCCTTATAGATGGAGTCATTTCTATATGATACAAGTCCTTTGACAGACAACGGTCACATCTTGCGTATAACAATGATGTTGTATCTTTTTACAGATTCTTTGTATGGTACCTTGTGTATCATTGTGTATGTGAACAATGTTCCACGATTAGAATGCTAAATCATAAAACACACACAGTACCAGTCAAAAGTTTGGACACACCTACTCATTCAAGGTTGTTTCTTTATTTTTACTATTTTCTACACTGTATAATAAAAATGAAGACATCAAACCTATGAAATAACACATATGAAATCATGTAGTAACCCCAAAAAGTTTTGAACAAATCAAAATATATTTTTGATTCTTCAAAGTAGCCACCCTTTGCCTTGATGACAGCTTTGGACACTCTTGGCATTATCTTAACCAGCTTCACCTGGAATGCTTTTCCAACAGTCTTGAAGGAGTTCCCACATATGTGACCGACCGCCTTAATTCGGTCTTATGTAGCAAAATTTGACATTGTGTTTTTTACATATGATAAAAGCAGAGACACAGAGCTACAAAATGGTATATCATACACTGCATTTGAGGAACAATGGGAAAGTAATTCTGCTTTGAATGTTGACAAACTTATAACCTCACTTTTGAGAAAATGGCCTTTGAATGTTTTTGTACCTACTGGAGAGCTCTTCTTTGTCTACCCCCATTCAGCATCGTTCACACTCTCTTAAGCGTTAGCCCCCACCCAAACTCTGACCATTTTACTCGCCCTAGCAGAACTGGTTAGGATGTTCTCATGTTATCCAGAGCGATGATGACTGTAACTGTGCTGCTGGCAACAATTTAATTTTTTTTGTTTATTTGCCGACGTTTCCTAACACTGGCCATATTGAACGGGTATTGAGCGTTCTTAAATTCATCAGTTATTCTGCGCTCTGGCACACTCAGACGAGAGTGCTCTGGAATCGGAGTAGATGGCCAGACTGAATTTACGAACGCACCCAAAATGGTTACTTGTATAGTGTAGTCTTTTGTTAAGACATGTAGCTAGTTAGCTACATGTCTTATTAACAAAAGACTCCACTCATTGTTTAGCTAGCTAGCTAATCCCAACTCATGACGTTACCACCCTGCATGAATCTGCTGGTAGCTAACCAACCAGGTTCAATGTTAGCTAGCTAACATTAGGCTATAACTAGCCAAGCAAATGGCTCTGAGATACGAATAATAAGATCATACACGTAACATTGGCTAGCGAGCCAGCCAGCTAACGTTAGCTTGCTAACAGTACACTTTAACTTGAAATGAAACCACTTTCTTTCAAAATTAGAAACATGTAATATCTGAAAATGTAGCTAGCTGGACTATCTTACCCGTATACATCATGGATGGACGTAACTCCTGTCACGGATACCATGGGTGCCCTTACTTTAAATATGTAATCTTGAGACAGGTGTTTTTTCTCCATGTCCTTAGCTATCATACTCGAATTACACTGATTTCAAAACTTGGTCCTCCAGAAAGTGGACAACAACACTTGCAGTTTTAATACGCGATACATAAAAAAAAGCTGTGTTAGACAGGATTACCTACACATACTAACCAGCTCAAATAGACAGAAGCATGCTATATGTCAAACCAATCCAAACTCATCTCTCGGCATGTCCAGACCACTCATTATGTCAGCCAATCATTGCTAGCGGGAAGGTTGCTGTTTTTTTCTGTGGCTAAACCAACTAGGCTAGTAATTTAACCATTTGATGCATATTTACAGATGGCATACACGTTTGTTATTAAGGCACATGAAAGTACACTGTTTCTGCCTTGATAAAAAAATAAAAGTTTACGTTCAAACGGCTCTCCTGTGAAGTAGTAACCCTATTTTCCTGAAACGAGTCACATATGCTGAGCACTTATTGGCTGCTTTTACTTCACTCTGCGGTCCAACTCATCCCAAACCATCTCCATTGGGTTGAGGTCAGGAGATTGTGGAGGCCAGGTCATCTGATGCAGCACTCCATCACTCTCCTTCTTGGTCAAATAGCCCTTACACAGCCTGGAGGTGTGTTGGGTCATTGTCCTGTTGAAAAACAAATTATAGTCCCACTAAGCGCAAACCAGATGGGATGGCATGTCACGTCCTGACCATAGAAGAGCTCTTATTTTCTATGGTAGTGTAGGTCAAGGCGTGACTGGGGGGGTTTATCTAGTTTATTTAGATCTATGCTGTTTGGTTCTAGTTTCTTTTTCCTATGTTTTTTTTTTGTATGATTCCCAATTAGAGGCAGCTGGTCATCGTTGTCTCTAATTGGGGATCATATTTAAGTAGTTGTTTTTCCCACCTGTGTTTGTGGGAGATTATTTTGAGTTAGTGCATGTTGCACCTCTGTCGTCACGGTTTGTGTTTTGTTTATAGTTTATTGTTTGTCTTGCAAAGTTTCACATTAAAATAAATGATGTGGAACGATACTCACGCTGCGCCTTGGTCTCCTTCCTACGACGAACGTGACATGGCATATCGCTGCAGAATGCTGTGGTAGTCATGCTGCTTAAGTGTGCCTTGAATTCTAAATAAATCAGTGACAGTGTCACCAGCAAAGTACCCCCTCACCATCACACCACCTCCTCCATGCTTCACGGTGGGAACCACACATTCGGAAATCATCCATTCACCTACTCTGCATCTCACAAAGACACAGCGGTTGGAACCAAAAATCTCTAATTCGGACTCATCAGACCAAAGGACAGATTTCCACCATTCTAATGTCCATTGCTCATGTTTCTTGGCCCAAGCAAGTCTCTTCTTCTTATTGGTGTCCTTTTAATAGTGGTTTCTTTGCAGCAATTCGACCACGAAGGCCTGATTCACGCAGTCTCCTCTGAACAGTTGATGTTGATGTGTCTGTTACTTGAACTCTGTGAAGCATTTATTTGGGCTGCAATATCTGAGGCTGGTAACTCTAATGAACTTATCCTCTGCAGCAGAGGTAACTCTGGGTCTTCCTTTCCTGTGGCGGTCCTCATGAGAGCCAGTTTCATCATAGCGCTTGATGGGTTTTGCGACTGCACTTGAAGAAACTTTCAAAGTTCTTGAAATGTTCCGGATTGACTGACCTTCATGTCTTAAAGTAATGGTGGACTGTCATTTCTCTTTGCTTTTTTGATCTGTTCTTGCCATAATATGGACTTAGCCCTATGTGGTAAACTACCATCTTCTGTATATCACCCCTACTATGTCACAACACAACTGGGTGGCTACTTTGAAGAATCTGAAATATAAAATATATTTTGATTTGTTTAAAACTTTTTTTGCTTACAAAATGATTCCATATGTTTTATTCTATAGTTTTGATGTCTTCACTATTATTCTACAATGTTGAAAATAGTAAAAAATAAAATAAAATAAAAAAACCTTGAATGAGTAGGTGTGTCCAAACATTTGACTGGTGCTGTATTTATGTAAATGTTATCAGAAAAACTAACAAATGACTCAAATGAAACTTTATCACATAAAGGTACTAACGGCAGATATATAAACATCATTTAATACACTCAAAACAATAGAGCATTGACAGCTAAGTGTTGGTATTGAACATACTAATATCGGTATTTGACAAAGTACAGTGTGAAGGATAAGTATTACAGTAATGTGCATGATGTGGGTATTATCATGTATTTGTCATATCTAAAATGTATCCTTAAAGGAATATATACATTAAAAGGAATTTTGTATTACATTTTGTGTTTGAAATAAATCTCTGCTACTGATTACTAAATAATAAAAATGAACATACGGTAATGTCACAAAGATACCACATAAACGTGCTGTTCCAACGGCACACTTGAACAAGTACTATGTTACAAACTTAACAACAAAAATTGCAAGCTTCAGGTCTCTCTTGATGTGAATATATCGTCCCAGTGAGACTAACCTGGATATATAAAGTTGAAGTGAAAAAAAACAAAAAAAAGATGGCGAAGTCAGCTGCTAATGTTTCATCTCCCTTAGTCTCGCCTGTACCTTCTGTGGCTGGTCAAACTGCACCAGTCTGAGGATGTTCTGGTTGTCTATCACTCCCTGGATAAACTCCTCCTCTGTTAGCTTATCTGAAAGGACAGAATTAATAACAGATAAAATAATAGATACATTTACAATGCTCATTGCGCATGAGGTCAAAATGCATTCATCAAAATACAATATGTATATGATTCTCTTGAACTATTCTTTGAGTGGTTCTTAAACATGAAAACAAGGCTTACCATTTTCTTTCTTGCCGAAGAAGTCCCAGATTTTATCAGCTCTCTTCTCTGGTGTGTTCTCATCATCAGGAAGATTCTTCTGGTCCTCTTTGGAGATCATGTTGAATATCGACTATGAACAGAACCTTTCTTTCATCATTACAGAGATTTGAGCAGCACGCAAAACATGATGTTATCACATCTCATCTCTTACACCTATTTCATTACATCTATTTCACAATGACTCTACAACTGACCTCGACGATCTCCTTGATCTCCTTCTTGGTTATGCTTCCGTTGCGGTCGATGTCGTACAGGTTGAACGCCCACTCCAGTTTCTGTATGGTCCTCCCAGAGGAGGTCAAGTGCAGGGCCATGATGTACTCCTTAAAGTCCAGCATCCCATCACTGCAGGGTTCAATATCATTCAATTACGCTGTTTCTATATCCCACAAGTGCTAATTATGCAGAGCAGTGAAAACCAGCAGGCACGTTGTAATGATCATATAATCCATCCATCACCTGTTGGAATCGAAGCTCCTGAAGACGTGGCGTGCATAAGCCTTGGGGTCTGCGTCGGGGAAGAATTTGATGTAGATTGCCTCAAGCTGCTGCTTGCTGATTCGCCCACTAGGACACTCTTTCAGGAAGGTCTGGTACCTATAGAGGATGAAATAAAGATGGATCAAACAGTAGCTACGTCTCAAATGACACCCTTCTCTCTATAAAGTGTATTTATTTTGACCAGAATTGTAAGTTCTAAGTACCCGGTACATAGCTGCTCCTCGCTGTACTTGGTGTTCAGTTTCAGCTCCTCTAGGAGATCCTTGGACAGGGAGACACTTTTGCTGTTGCCCATCTCTCCTGTGTTTCGGGATCGTTGTCCTGTATTTTTCTCTCTATTTCTTCCCTCTGTCCGTTGCTCTATTTTGCTCGATCCCTCCTTTGTTCTTTATCAGTTTCTTTCTCTTCCACAGTCTCTTTTTTTTCTCTGCACTCTCATGTGAGGGGACCCACTCAATCCTGATGAACCTCTGCTCTGACCAGAAACAAACACTGGCCCTCTTGTTCTCTGCTATTTAAATGAAGAGAGATTGGTATTGGTCCAGACTGGGTGTAGGGGAGATTATAGTACACGCAGCTGGTGATTTTCTACATTGAAATGGATAGGGATTAAACAGCAGGGAACCTCATGGTCTAATACTGTTTGATTAGATTGGTATCAGTGTATAACCTGTTTTACACTGATACTCAGTGACAGGCAAAAACACATATGAACATGAGTCATCACTATCACATGCTGTGATTATTCATAATTATGACATTGAAATGTGTCATTTACTGAGGTAAAAAAAAAAGTTTTTATATATATTTATAAATATATGTATATATTGAACAAAAATATAAACGCAACATGCAACAATTTCAAAGATTTCAAATCAAATTTTATTTCTCACATACACATGGTTAGCAGATGTTAATGCCAGTGTAGCGAAATGCTTGTGATTCTAGTTCTGACCATGCAGTAATATCTAACAAGTAATCTAACCAAACAATTTCACAACAACTACCTTATACACACAAGAGTAAAGGAATGAATAAGAATATGTACGTATGAATGAGCGATGTCCGAACGGCATAGGCAAGATGCAGTAGATGGTATAGAGTACAGTATATACATATGAGATGAGTAATGTTGGGTATGTAAACTTTATATAAAGTGGCATTGTATAAAGTGGCTAGTGATACATTTATTACATCCATTTTTCATTATTAAAGTGGCTAGAGGTGAGTCGGTATGTTGGCAGCTGTACCAAATTGTGTTAGAAGTAGGTGAAGGAGTCAAGCACTCAGGACAGCAGAGATGTCCATGTAGCATCTTTAATAGGCAAGTCCACAACACAAAACGGTCAGGTACAAAACCAAAACAAGAAACCGCCCACAACACAAGAGAACACAGTACTCACGGAAGGAGGAAAACAACGCTCCTAAACTTATACACACTCAGTATAAACGTGAATAAACCTGAGGCACAACCTCAACGAGCAACATAACACGTATAATCCCACACAAACCTAAGCAGGCAACAGGGGTAATTATACACACAGAAATTAAACCAAATGAACACAGGTGTGAGAAAACCAAAGACAAAACAAACGGAAAATGAAAAATGGATCGGTGATGGCTAGTAGGCCGGCGACGCCGATCGCTGAGCACCGCCCGAACAGGGAGAGGAACCACCTTTGGTGGAAGTCGTGACAGCAGCAGCCACTCAATGTTAGTAATGGCTGTTTAAGAGTCTGATGGCCTTGAGATAGAAGCTGTTTTTCAGTCTCTCGGTCTCCCCTTTGATGCACTTGTACTGACCTCGCCTTCTGGACGATAGTGGGGTGAACAGGCAGTGGCTCGGGTGGTTGTTGTCCATGATGATCTTTTTGGTCTTCCTGTGACATCGGGTGGTGTAGGTGTCCTGGAGGACAGGTACTTTGCCCCCGGTGATGCGTTGTGCAGACCTCACTACCCTCTGGAGAGCCTTACGGTTGTGGGCGGAGCAGTTGCCGTACCAGGCGGTGATGCAGCCCGACAGGATGCTCTCGATTGTGCATCTGTAAAAGTTTGTGAGTGTTTTTGGTGACAAGACGAATTTCTTCAGCTTCCTGAGGTTGAAGAGGCGCTGCTGCTGCGCCTTCTTCACCATGCTGTCTGTGTGGGTGGACCATTTCAGTTTGTCCATTTACATTACATTACATTTACGTCATTTAGCAGACGCTCTTATGTGTACGCCGAGGAACTTAAAACTTTTCCCCTTCTCCACTACTGTCCCGTCGATGTGGATAGGGGGCTGCTCCCTCTGCTGTTTCCTGAAGTCTACGATCATCTCCTTTATTTTGTTGACATTGAGTGTGAGGTTATTTTCCTGACACCACACTCCGAGGGCCCTCACCTCCTCCATGTAGGCCGTCTCATCGTTGTTGGTAATCAAGCCTACCACTGTAGTGTCGTCTGCAAACTTATAGTTCATATAAGGAAATCAGTCAATTGAAATAAATTCATTAGGCCCTAATCTATGGATTTCACATGACTGGGAATACAGATATACATCTGTTGGTCACAGATACCTTAAAAAAAACGTTAGGGGCGTGGACCAGAAAACCAGTCAGTATCTGGTGTGACAACCATTTGCCTCATGCAGCGTGACAGATCTCATTCGCATAGAGTTGATCAGGCTGTTTATTGTGGCCTGTTTTCCCACTCCTCTTCAATGGCTGTGCAAAGGTGCTGGATATTGGTGGGAACTGGAACACGCTGTTGTACACGTCGATCCAGAGCATTCCAAACATGCTCAATGGGTGACGTGTCTGGTGAGTATGCAGGCAATGGAAGAAATGGGATATTTTCAGCTTTCAGGAATTGTGTACAGATCCTTGCGATGTGGGGACGTGGATTATCATGCTGAAACATGAGGTGATGGCGGCAGATGAATCGCACAACAATGGGCCCCAGGATCTTGTCACAGTATCTCTGTGCTTTCAAATTGCCATCAATAAAATCCAATTGTGTTCGTTGTCCATAGCTTATGCCTGAAAATAAGGGAGAGCCGCACACTCTAGGAGCTCAGATGCAAAAATGTAATATCCAACGTTTTGACAGCCAAGCTGTCTTCATCAGGGTATGATCACAAACACTACAAGATGACTCGTTCATATAGTGTCAAAAGACACACAGGTGTCTGTAATCATGGCCAAGTGTGGCCTAATATCATTGGTTAATTCTCAAATACAAAAAATGGCATACAAAGAACACCATACAAAAACAAATGGATAGCATACGATCATAGATTCATTTTAGACTACACAAGCTTACAAACAATTACAATGGCAAAGTCACAATAATCACAAGAATGGCTTAAGATCAAAGTCTATGTTGAGACCGAAGGGTGCAAGGGTCTTTAAGTTAAAGATCCAGACAGCCTCTCGTTTTAACAATAAATTATCAAGGTCACCCCCTCTCCTAGGGAGGGTGACATGTTCGATGCCAATATAACCCAGAGACGAAATCGAGTGGTTTGCTTCCAAAAAGTGGGCCGCAACTGGGTAAGTCAAGTTTTTGCACCCATAGCTTATGCCTGCCCATACCATAACCCCACCGCCACCGCCAACACTTTTCACAACGTTGATATCAGAAAACAGCTCGTCCACACGGCGCCACAAGGTGCACCACTTTAATGTTGAATCAGCTTCTTGATATGACACACCTATCAGTTGGATGGATTATCTTGGCAAAGGAGAAATGCTCACTAACAGGGACGTAAACAAATTTGTGCACAAAATTGGAGAGAAATAAGCTTTTTCTGCACATGGAATATTTCTGGGATCTTATATTTCAGCTCATGAAATATAGGACCAACACTTTACATGTTGCGTTTATATTTTTGTTCAGCACATTCGGAAAGTATTCAGACCCCTTCCCTTTTTCCACATTTCATCAATCTACACACAATACCCCATAATGACAAAACAGGTTTTTAGAAATGTTTGCTAATTTATTACAAATAAAAATCAGAAATACCTTATTTACAAAAGTATTCAGGCCCTTTGCTATGAGACTAGACATTTAGTTCAGATGCATCCTGTTTCCATTGATCATCCTTGAGATGTTTCTACAACTTGGAGTCCACCTGTAGTAAAATCAATTGATTGGACATGATTTGGAAAGGCACACACCTGTTTATATAAGGTCCCACAGTTGACAGTGCATGTCAGAGCAAAAACCAAGCCTTGAGGTTGAAGGAATTATCCGTAGAGCTCCGAGACAGGATTGTGTCGAGGCTCAGATCTGGGGAAGGGTACCAAAACATTTCTGCAGCATTGGAGGTCCCCAAGAACACAGTGGCCTCCATCACTCTTAAATGGAAGAAGTTTGGAACCACCAAGACTCTTCCTAGAGCTGGCCGGCCAAACTGAGTAATCGGGGGAGGTGACCAAGAACTTGATGGTGACTCTGACAGAGCTCCAGAGTTCCTCTGTGGAGATGGGAGAACCTTCCAGTAGGACAACTATCTCTGCAGCACTCCACCAATCAGGCATTTATGGTAGAGTGGACAGACGGAAGCCACTCCTCAGTAGAAGGCACATGGCAGCCCGCTTGGAGTTTGCCAAAGATTCTCTGGTCTGATGAAACCAAGATTGAACTCTTTGTCCTGAGTGCTAATTGTCACATCTGGAGGAAACCTGGCACCATCCCTACGGTAAAGCATGGTGGTGGAAGCCTTATGCTGTGGGGATGTTTTTCAGCGGCAGAGACTGGGAGTCTAGTCAGGATCAAGGGTAAGATGAACTGAGCAAAGTACAGAGAGATCCTTGATGAAAACCTGCTCCAGAACACTCAGGACCTCAGACTACGACAACTACCCTAAGCACACAGCCAAGACAACGCAGGAATGGCTTCAGAATAAGTCTGAGTGTACTTGATTGGCCCAGCCAGAGCCCGGACTTGAATCCGATCGAACATCTCTGGAGAGACTTGAAAATAGCTGTGCAACGACTCTCCCCATCCAATCTGACAGAGCTTGAGAGGATCTGCAGAGACGAATGGGAGGAACTCCCCAAATACAGCTGTGCCAAGCTTCATACCCAAGAAGACTCCAGGCTGTAATCGCAGCCAAAGGTGCTTCAATAAAGTACTGAGTAAAGGGTCTGAATACTTATGTAACTATTATATTTAAGTTGTTTATTTTCAATAAATTAGCAAACATTTCTAAAAACCTATTTTTGCTTTGTCATTATGGGGTATTGTGTGTAGATTGACGAGGAAAAAACTATTTAATCAATTTTAGAATAAGGCCGTAACGTAACAAAATGTGGAAAAAGTCAAGGGGTCTGAATACATTCTGAATGCACTGTACAGTATGTCATGGCATTTGTGCATAATTTACTTTGAAAATGTCCTCCCTTGATCGAAGCCGGCTTTCATTTGTTCCTTACTATATACTTTGAGGAAGGAGAATGACGTGCAGGTGCTGGCAGGGATTTGTAATCTTGCATGATGTCTACTTTGATGCTAATTAGCATTTTTGAAATTGAGAGTAAATAGAGCTGTCACGAATGTAGCCGTGTTGAATAGACCAAAACGCAGCCGGGATATGTATGCTCATCTTTAATTATATTTGAATAAAGTGAACACGGGAAAACAATAAACTGGAGCATTCCCGGTCCTCCCCAGCCTTCTTCCACGGGCCCTCTCCGGCCAGAATCTGTTCCCAAGTCCATCTCTCTCCATAGTCCATATACTCCACCTGCTGCTCCTTTCTCCGCTGCTTGGTCTCTTTATGGTGGGTTGTTCTGTCACGAATGTAGCCGTGTTGAATAGACCAAAACGCAGCCGGGATATGTATGCTCATCTTTAATTATATTTGAATAAAGTGAACACGGGAAAACAATAACGACTAGTAACAGTTTTACAGGCTATACAGACTTTAGCAGTGTAAAATAAACAACCCACAACCCCAGGAGAAAAACACACACCTAATATATGACTCCCAATTAGGAACAACGATATCCAGCTGTTCCTGATCGGGAGTCACACAGACTAACACAGAAACAGAACAACTAGAAACTACATACAACACACAACTTCTGCCACGTCCTGACCAAATACTAAACAACTACTCCCTCTGCTGGTCAGGAAGTGACAAGAGCTAAATATATAGATTTACATGGTTATCAAAATGTCATGCCAAGGTAAACCTACACAAAACACAGCCCTTATTTTAAGTGTTTCTAAAATCCCCTTTCAGAAAAATGTATGGTGTAAAAAAATGATTGGATATATTTCCCTGTTTGACCGCAAGGTATTATGGGTATTATGACATCTCCACTGTGGGACTCTAGTAATTGCATTTTTTGTTGTAGGCATTAAGTCCTGCCATGTTTCATTGGACAAAGTAGATAAATGCTGAAAATCAGGCCTGTGGAGAATGAATAGGCCTAGATTTTAAAGACGTATTGTCGGTATTGCAGATACCCTCCTTATTCTGGAGTAGTTTAAAAAATGTTTTTATTTCAAATTATTTCTAGTGTTTATTTGTTGTAGAGTGAGAATGAAAACATCTGTAGTGTCCAAACTATTATGACGTCACTGTAGAAAAGGGAAACTCTAATGAACATAATGGTGGTCTCTGTTCTGTTCTACAACCCCCACAAGTGTCATGGGACTAGACTGAAGGTAATTAGTACCGGTTTATAAAACAATTTTGGAAGTATGGAGGTAGTTTAGTGCCAACAAAAAAGGGGTAAAATATGTGTCAATTTTTTTTAAATATATTTTCTTAAAAATATATAGAAAAATGCATGTCAAAGATGTTATAAATTGATTTGCATTTTAATGAGGGAAATAAGTATTTGACCCCCTCTCAATCAGAAAGATTTCTGGCTCCCAGGTGTCTTTTATACAGGTAACGAGCTGAGATTAGGAGCACACTCTTAAAGGGAGTAAGCTCCATTTTGGTCTCATCTGACCACAACACTTTCACCAGTTGTCCTCTGAATCATTCAGATGTTCATTGGCAAACTTCTGACAGGTATGTATAAGTATTCTTGAGCAGGGGGACCTTGCGGGTGCTGCAGGATTTCAGTCCTTCACGGCGTAGTGTGTTACCAATTGTTTTCTTGGTGACTAAGAAAACAATTGGTAACACACTACGCCGTGAAGGACTGAAATCCTGCAGCACCCGCAAGGTCCCCCTGCTCAAGAATACTTATACATGCCCGTCAGAAGTTTGCCAATGAACATCTGAATGATTCAGAGGACAACTGGTGAAAGTGTTGTGGTCAGATGAGACCAAAATGGAGCTCTTTGGCATCAACTCAACTCGCCGTGTTTGGAGGAGGAGGAATGCTGCCTATGACCCCAAGAACACCATCTCCACCGTCAAACATGGAGTGGAAACATTATGCTTTGGGGGTGTTTTTCTGCTAAGGGGACAGGACAACTTCACCGCATCATTTGACGGGGCAATGTACTGTCAAATATTGGGTGAGAACCTCCTTCCCTCAGCCAGGGCATTGAAAATGGGTCGTGGATGGGTATTCCAGCATGACAATGACCCAAAACACACGGCCAAGGCAACAAAGGAGTGGCTCAAGAAGAAGCACATTAAGGTCCTGGAGTGGCCTAGCCAGTCTCCAGACCGTAATCCCATAGAAAATCTGTGGAGGGAGCTGAAGGTTCGAGTTGCCAAACGTCAGCCTCGAAACCTTAACGACTTGGAGAAGATCTGCAAAGAGGAGTGGGACAAAATCCCTCCTGAGATGTGTGCAAACCTGGTGGCCAACTACAAGAAACATCTGACCTCTGTGATTGCCAACAAGTGTTTTGCCACCAAGTACTAAGTCATGTTTTGCAGAGGGGTCAAATACTTATTTCCCTCATTAAAATGCAAATCAATCTATAACATTTTTGACATGCATTTTTCTGGATTTTTTTGTTGTTATTCTGTCTCTCACTGTTCATATAAACCTACCATTAAAATTACAGACTGATCATTTCTTTGTAAGTGGGCAAACGTACAAAATCAGCAGGGGATCAAATACTTTTTTCCCCCATTGTACGTCATCTCTGAGGTTGCACCAATCCTGACCTATCCTGAGATAGTATATAACCCAGAAGCTAACTCCACTCAGTGGGCTCTCCCTCCATCTCACCTGGGGGGAGGGGAATCTCACTTCATCTCACTTACGTGAATGGAGTGACAATCCTCCTTGTTATAACAAGTCTTTTAATGAAAGTAATACCTTGATTGATTATCAATTTTGCCTCTCCACATTATGGATTAAGGGTAGAATTCCACCACATGCTGCACAGCTATTTTCAGGTCTCTCCAGAGATGTTCGATTGGGTTCAAATCCGGGCTCTGGCTGGGCCACACAAGGACATGCAGACTTGTCGCAAAGCCACTCGTGGCTGTGTGCTTAGGATCGTTGTCCTGTTAGAAAGGGAACCATCGCACCAGTCTGAGGTCCTGTGCGCTCTGGAGCAGGTTTTCATCTAGGATCTCTCTGTACTTTGCTCAGTTTATGTTTGCCTCGATCCTCACTAGTCTCCCAGTCCCTGCCATGGAAAAATATCCACACAACATGATGCTGCACCACAATGCTTCACAGTAGAGATGGTGCCAGGTTTCCTCCAGATGTGACGCTTGGCATTCAAACAAGAGAATCTTGCTTCTCATGGTCTGAGAGTGTTTAGGTGCCTTTTGGAAAACTCCAAGCAGGCTGTCATGTGCCTTTTACTGAGGAGTGGCTTCTGTCTGGCTATTCTACCATAAAGGCCTGATTGGTGGAGTGTTGCAGAGATGGTTGTGCTTCTGGAAGGTTCTTCCATCTCCACAGAAGAACTCTAGAGCTCTGTCAGAGTGACCATCAGGTTCTTGGTCACCTCCCTGACCAAGGCCCTTTTCCCCCCATTGCTCAGTTTGGCCGGGCGGCCGGCTCAAGGAAGAGTCTCGCTGGTTCCAAACTTCTTCCATGTAAGAATGATGGAGGCCACTGTGTTCTTGGGACCCTTCAATGCTGCAGATTTTTTTTGGTAACCTTCCCCAGATCTGTGCCTCAACACAATCCTGTCTCTGAGCTCTACGGACAATTCCTTCGACCTCATGGCTTGGTTTTTGCTCTGACATGCACTGTCAACTGTGGGACCTTCTATAGACAGGTGTGTGCCTTTCCAAATTATGTCCAATCAATTTAATTTACCACAGGTGCACTTCAATCAAGTTGTAGAAACATCTCAAGGATGATCAATGGAAACAGGATGCACCTGAGCTCAATTTTGAGTCTCATAGCAAAGGGTCTGAATACTTTTGTAAATAAGGTATTTCTGTTTTTCATTTTTAATGCATTTGCACAAATTTCTAAAATCTTGTTTTTGCTTTGTCATTATCGGGTATTGTGTTTAGATTGCTGAGTAATATTTTGTATTCAATCCATTTTAGAACAAGGCTGTAATGTAACAACATTTGGAAAAAGTCAAGGGGTCTGAATACTTTCCGAAGGCACTCTATATGTGTGAATGGATACGACAGTGGATACTGTCTCCTTTGGATCAAAATGAAAGTAGGTAGTTACTGCAACACAACACTTAGCAGCAGTAAGAGATAATCTGCTGAGCAGACCCGCTCCTGTGTCTGAACATCTCTGACTAATCTCAAGGGAATTAACTCAGTAAAAGCATTGAGACGCCAGGGAGACGGTAAAAACTAGAACATCTCTGATTAAACCCATACGATTAAAAAGCTTTTTCCGTGCATTCATTGTTGTTGTACAAATTGTATAGTTGACTTTAAAACACAGCTTTGGCTTGTTCATTGATTATGCTTTATAAGGCAAATTGACGATTGTGGAATGAATAGATTTTCCTCTAACTATTTAGGCTTTGTTTTCGCCCAGGTGAGCACCAATGGTTTTGTCACTGTGTGCTGAGTAAAATAAGAAAAAAGAGGGAGTCTTAAATAATCCACAGCAAGCGCAGCATTTCATAACCTATATACCTCAGTGGCGTAACATCCACTGTGAGACGATTATTAGTTGCATTGTTTCCTCCTATTCATGTCTTATTGCTATGAAACAAGCCGATACAAGAAACAAAGTAGCGCATTGGATACGTCACGAGTCCAGAGTTTCAGTGTGTGCCACCGAAAACAACAATAGAATAGACAGCTTGGGATGCAGTGTTGCTTGCTTTCTAGAGACGGATGCAGAGGCTGCGAGAGCAAGGTGGACAGAAATCTGATATTATTTGGTTTCCAGTGAGTCGTTTCAGGATGAATCAAATTAAACCTGTGGCGTCGATCCACAAACCCTCCCTCTCTTCCAGGCCTGGATTTGACTTTTAGGATTTGACAGTGTAGCTGTAGACTGTGTTTTCCACTAGTGCCAGCTACTACAGCCTACTACAGAGTCATTTTCCTTCGGTTTCTATTTTCCACTTAAATTAACAAGGCTACTTTTCAATTCGCTAGTCAGTTGATGTCCTCTCCTGCTAGAATGAACGATATGCATCTTCTAGCGATTGATAGGACAGGCGCCTGTCAGTCACAAAGTGAGCGATGACAGTGAAACACTGCTGGTTTAACAGTCTGCTGTATGTCCCGCCTCTCGGTACCTGGGTGTGTGTGTGTTGTGTGTTGTTGCAGTCAAATTTCTACATGGGGGGGGGGGAATAGAACATGAATTTGCATGTCTTTTATAATGTGATAACAATGTATAAATCTACTTAGCCTATTGCTTTCTGGCACATTCATGTATTTTCTTTCGCGTGCAGGGTCCGACATTAATGACGATGGCCCCTGGGGTAAAACAGTAAATGTAAAAACATGTCGGGCCAGTGGATCTCCTTCAGTAGAGCCCTGCACAGGCATGACTCTTAATAAGCATGAGCCCTATCCATGCCTGCAACATTCAGGCCCTTCCCTACCCAGGGTCAATTGCTTCTGCCAAATTCAAGGCCCAGACCAAAACCAGAAATAACTTCCTCCGTTAGTAAATCAATTAGCTGCTTCTCTCTGTCTGTCTCTCGCTCCTGCTTGCCTCACTCTGCATGCGCTCTGCTCATGGTGGCTCTGGGTCTGTGAGTATCCATAGCAACGGCTCCGCTTTGGCTGCTCTGCTCAATGAGGAGACATTAGAGAGCAGTTAGTTGTATACCGTAATTTCCGGACTATTGAGCGCACCTGAATATAAGCCGCACCCACTGAATTTTAAAAAATATATTATTTTGAACATAAATAAGCCGCACGTCTATAAGCCGCAGGTGCCTACCGGTACATTGAAACAAATGAACTTTACACAGGCTTTAACGAAACACGGCTTGTAACAAAAATAAATAGGCTTTAACGAAACACGGCTTGTAACAAAAATAAATAGGCTTTAACGAAACACGGCTTGTAACAAAAATAAATGGGCTTTAACGAAACACGGCTTGTAACAAAAATAAATAGGCTTTAACAAAACACGGCTTGTAAAAAAAAAAATATATTAGCAGTAAACAGTAGCCTACCAAGAAAGTCATTGGTCACTATCTTCCTCCTCCTGTGCACTGAAACCACTGAAGTCATCTCCTTTCAAAAAAAATTTAAAGCGGGAAAAATCCATATATTAGCCGCGTCATTGTTTAAGCCGCGAGGTTCAAAGCGTGGGGAAAAAGTTGCGGCTTATGCTTTGTTGTGAAATAGGAAGCCAATTCTTGATTTAACTTTGGATTGGAGATGTTTGATGTGAGTCTGGAAGAAGAGTTTACAGTCTAACCAGACACCTAGGTATTTGTAGTTGTCCACATATTCTAAGTCAGAACCGTCCAGAGTAGTGATGCAGGACAGGCGGGCGGGCAGGTGCAGGCAGCGATCGGTTGAAGAGCATGCTTTTGCTTTTAGTTTTACTTGTATTTAGGAGCAGTTGGAGGCGACGGAAGGAGAGTTGTATGGCATTGAAGCTCGTCTGGAGGGTTGTTAACACAGTGTCCAAAGAAGGGCCAGATGTATACAGAATGGTGTCGTCTGCGTAGAGGTGGATCAGAGACTCACCAGCAGCAAGAGCGACATCATTGATGTATACAGAGAAAAGAGTTGGCCCAAGAATTGAATAATGGATGTAATGGTGCTCCGTGGGATGTTCAAAGTTTCTGATATTTTTTTATAACCCAACTTTGATCTGTACTTCTCCACAACTTTGTCCCTGACCTGTTTGGAAAGTTCCTTGGTCTTCATGGTGCTGCTTGCTTAGTGGTGCCCCTTGCTTAGTGGTGTTGCAGACCCTGGGGCCTTTCAGAACAGCTGTATATATACTGTGACAGATCATGTGACACTTAGATTGAACACAGGTGGACTTTATTTAACTAATTATGTGACTTCTGAAGGTAATTGGTTGCACCAGATTTTATTTTGAGCTTCACAGCAAAGGGGGTGTATAGATATGCACGCACCACTTTCCCGTTTGTAATTTAAAAAAACATTTAAACAAGTTATTTTTCTTCACCAATTTGGACTATTCTGTGTATGTCCATTACACGTAATTCAAATAAAAATCCATTTGAATTACAGGTTGTAATGCAAGAAAATAGGAAAAACGCCAAGGGGGATGAATACTTTTTCAATGCACTGTACATGGTATTTTCAAAGATATTTTTATAGGTCTACTGATTTAATCAAAGAGTTGACAATGGAGTCATCGCCTGCTGCTTTCTGTGTAGCAAAGCACATGATTAATACCTGCTTCATTCTATAAACAAACCTGTATTGCTGATAGCTGAGAAAATGCCTATTCAAAGGAAGCTTAAAGCCCATGATAGTCAGCAGCCCCTTACTGTACAGGATTAGATATTCCATAAAAAAGCTGCTGTTTCCAGCCACAATAGTTATTTACAACATTAACAATGTCTACACTGTATTTCTGATCAATTTGATGTTATTTTAATGGACAGAAAAATAGCTTTTCTTTCAAAAACAAGGACATTTCTAAGTGAAACCAAACTTTTGAACGGTAGTGTATGTAAATAGTGCCAGACATGCACTCAAACATATACAGTTGGCCTTGCTGTTATGATTTTAGTTGTCCTTGATGTTCTTTGTTTTTTTGCATTGTTGTTTTCTCTTTTCTTTTTCTTTTTTTCTCATGAAATAACTTTCTTGGTTGTTGGTGCATTGGGGGGGTTCTTGGGGTGGGGAATGGAATATATTTTATTTTTTATTTTATTATTTTATTTTGTATTTATTTATTTTTTCTTGGTGTGACTGTGGGAGGGGTCTCGGATGTTTGAGGGACAGCTATGGGGAACTGTGTGGGGATCTTGTAGGGTTCACGTCCCTGTTTTTTTTTGTCTTGTGGGAGATCTGTCGACGTGCTCTTGAGCAGGGCGTTGACCCTGGTTGCTTCTGTGTGTCGCTCTGAATGGGAGTCTGTTGGATGTGTGGTGTGGTATAGTTGTTGAGTGGCTTCACTGCAAGTATATTGTATGTTTTGGTTATACATTTCTTTTTTAAGTCCCCACAGCAATGTTCCAACATCTAGTGGATAGCAGCAAAGGGGGGACCAATAGAGCTTGTTCTGCCAAAATAATCTTAACACCATAAACCCTGGCTACTTTTTCTATTTGGCTTGTGGAAAACACTTGAGAGTATTCATTCATTCATTAATTTTATAATTTCAAATTTACAGCACATTATACAGAAAAAGGAAAATAACGCATTCATGTATTACTGTGTTATTATTTACAAACGCATGTATAATCATGATTCTGTTGCAACATCAAATCCTGGATAAGGATGTCCCCTATTTTGTTGTTGTTGTCAGGTGTGTACCTCTCTCTATTGGACTGCAGGCCCATTTCATCAAGGCAATGGGTGGCTACTCGTTTAACACTTTTTTGGTTACTACATGATTCCATATGTGTTATTTCATAGTATTAATGTTTTCACTATTATTGTACAATTTAGAACATTGTAAAAATAAAGAAAAACCCATGAATGAGTAGGTGTCCAAACTTTTGACAGGTACTGTACATCTACCATAGAGTACAACCAGAATGTACCTGACTACAGACTGACCACAGATCTGAATGCTCATAGCCCGGTAATCAGCTTGACTTGACTGAATTGTCTAGTATATCAAATTGTCTAACAAAAAAACAGTTTCAGAGACTTTTAGTCACGTTTTTCATGGGAACAAGCTACGATGAGCTTAGAAAAGCCATAATTGCTTATTGTTCAGCACTATCATTATCAACTGAAATTGATTAATTCATTGCGGGGCAGACAATATTGTGGATTGTCTCACATCGACTTGGAGAGACTCTTCACTTACCTTTTTAAAAACAATACATCTTGTGACTTGTATAAGATACATATGTATGTACAGCAAGGAACCATTATCTACCCTCCTCGCTATCTGTCTCTGTCATCTCTGATCTCTTGTTATTCTCCACAGGATAAGAAAGTATGTGTATGTATACTGTAGAATAGAAATAGAAGGGACTTGGAACCTCTAACCCTGGCAAGTTGACTGTTAAACTCATGGGTACACTCGCAATGGCTGCCTGGTATTGTGATGCAATTAGTTTCCATGGTAATGTAGAATGTTCATTCCAATGAGGCTAACTGATGTGGCTTGGGATGATACATGTAGATGCGATGATGACACTGAAACGAGAGGGCCTGTCATGCCAAATAGTCCCCCCTGTGTCACAATGGGATTCGATGAGACAGGCCCTTCTCTGCCAGAGTTATAATTAATCTGAAGAATGTACTGGGTGGATGTACAGTACAAGGCATAATGTAACCATGGCAACAACCCACAACGAATCAGATTCCATAAAGGTGCGTCATGCACCTCCAGACCTGCTGCTATGATCATGCTGGAGCATGACAGAGTCTGTCCAAGTTGCTCCTTAGAAATGGATCAGTTTAATGGTTTCACTCCCAATGGTTTTCACTCCCAATAATGGTTTTCACTCCCAATGGTTTCACTCCCAATGGTTTTCACTCCCAATGGTTTCACTCCCAATGGTTTTCATTCTCAATGGTTTCACTCCCAATGGTTTTCACTCCCAATGGTTTTCACTCCCAATTGTTTCACTCCCAATGGTTTCACTCCCAATGGTTTTCACTCCCAATGGTTTCACTCCCAGTGGTTTTCACTCCCAATGGTTTTCACTCCCAATGGTTTTCATTCTCAATGGTTTCACTCCCAATGGTTTTCACTCCCAGTGGTTTCACTCCCAATAATGGTTTTCACTCCCAATGGTTTCACTCCCAATGGTTTTCACTCCCAATGGTTTCACTCCCAGTGGTTTCACTCCCAATGGTTTCACTCCCAGTGGTTTCACTCCCAATGGTTTTCACTCCCAGTGGTTTTCACTCCCAATAATGGTTTTCACTCCCGATAATGGTTTTCACTCCCAATGGTTTTCACTCCCAATGGTTTCACTCCCAATGGTTTCACTCCCAGTGGTTTTCACTCCCAATGGATTTCACTTCCAATGGTTTTCACTCCCAATGGTTTCACTCCCAGTGGTTTTCACTCCCAGTGGTTTCACTCCCAATGGTTTTCACTCCCAGTGGTTTTCACTCCCAGTGGTTTCACTCCCAATGGTTTTCACCCCCCTTTAAAGGATTTAGATGCACTATTGTAAAGTGTTTGTTCTACTGGATATTATAGGTGAATGCACCAATTTGTAAGTCGCTCTGGATAAGAGCGTCTGCTAAATGACTTAAATGTAATGTAATGCTTTCACTCCCAATGGTTTTCATTCCCAATGGTTACATTCCCAATGTTTGGATCCGGGGGAAGGTAGGTTGATGCTAGACCTGTGCCTAAGGGCAACTTTTAACTTCGAGCAGTAGATATGTGACTCGAAGCACGCCGATTTGATTAATTCCTCCAACTATATTGACAAGCATATACCACATATCAGTTATAATGGTCTCACGAACAACCATATCCCACATATTTTTTATTTAAAAAAACTAAAAAAATTAACCAGGCAAGTCAGTTAAGAACAAATTCTTATTTTCAATGACGGCTTAGGAACAGTGGGTTAACTGCCTTGTTCAGGGGCAGAATTATATATTTTTACCATGTCAGCTCAGGGATTCGAACTTGCAACCTTTTGATTACTGGACCAACACTCTAACCACTAGGCTACCTGTCACCTAATATCAGTTATAATGGTCTCACAAACATGTATGAAAAGTCCCCGTCTCCCATACCCCCCCATTTTACAGACAAATACTTGTTTTTACAGAGAAATATGTTGGTTTACATTTGTTTGTAGTTTTACTGTGGCTGGGATATGCCTCTGAGCATCCAACACCTTGGCCCCACAACCCCTCACTACAACAACAGTGTCCCGGGGGGGGGGGGGGGGGCTGAGCTGAGGGGGCTGAGGGGGCTGAGGGGAAGAGGGCTGAGGGGGCTGAGGGGAAGAGGGCTGAGGGGGCTGAGGTGAAGAGGACTGACGGCAAAAGGGCTGAGGGGAAGAGGGCTGAGGGGGCTGAGGTGAAGGGCTGAGGGGAAGAGGGCTGAGGGGAAGAGGGCTGAGGGGGCTGAGGTGAAGGGCTGAGGGAAAGAGGGCTGAGGGGAAGAGGGCTGAGGTGAAGAGGACTGACGGGAAAAGGGCTGAGGGGAAAAGGGCTGAGGGGGCTGAGGTGAAGGGCTGAGGTGAAGGGCTGAGGTGAAGGGCTGAGGTGAAGGGCTGAGGTGAAGAGGGCTGAGGGGGCTGAGGTGAAGAGGGCTGAGGGGGCTGAGGTGAAGAGGGCTGAGGGGGCTGAGGTGAAGGGCTGAGGGGAAGAGGGCTGAGGGGGCTGAGGTGAAGGGCTGAGGGGAAGAGGGCTGAGGGGGCTGAGGTGGGTTTTAGGAGACTGCTTGATGGACTAAGGCAATTCATTATGGAACCCAAGGGTTGGAATTCAATCAAACCGAGGACTTTGTTTATTGCAAGCACATACTTGAATTTTCTTTTAAGCATTTGGGTCGTTCCACGAAAAGAGTGCCTTATGAGTCCATTTGATATTTAACTAGAAATTGTGCACCAATATTGTACTGTATTAGCCTTGTATATTAAACGAAGTGCCCTCTAATATAAAACACAGATAACTAAATAAATCAAATGTTTTATATGAATAAGGACTTGCTAACCTGCAAAAAAAATCAGCATTTTGACATGTCCTTCCATGCACCCTCTGTGACTTCTAGGAAGATTTGACCCACTTAACCCCAAAATGTATCCACAGTTGTCACCATCATTGTAAAGCCCTGGTTATTTTGTTGCTTTGACAAAGTCATTTCCGAAGATGATTATTATTGCGTTTGAAAGTGGCAGAGCTAGAGCAATGCTTGTCAGTCAGTCTTCTCACGTCTGAATGGTTTGACCTAATAACTAATATGACCACTCTACGGAAAGGGGAGACTGTCACAATGGTGTTCTCCGTTTTGCTCTATGACCCCACTAGCCCAACGGGACTCGTCTGAAGTCGGTACCGCCGATGTGCTAACTTCTGTCTGTAGCTTCCGAACAGTTTGACCTACAAACTAATATGACCCCACTACAGAAAAGGGGGACTCTGACGATGGTGTTCTTCATTTTGCTCTATGACCCCCAAAAGTGTCACAGGACTTAACTGAAGGTTACTGGTACCGGTTAAAAAACTAAAATATTTTCTGAGCTTTCTTAGATCTCCTAGATATACACTGAACAAAAATATAAACGCAACATGCAACAATTTCAAAGATTTTACTGAGTTACAATTCATAGAAGAAAATCAGTAAATTGAAATGAAGTCATTAGGCCCTAGTCTACTGATTTCACATGACTGGGAATACAGATATGCATCTGTTGGTCACAGATACCTTAAAAAAAGTAGGGGTGTGGATCAGAAAATCTCCTTTGAATAGAGTCGATCAGGCTGTTGAATGTTGTTGGATATTGGCGGGAAATGGAACACTCTATCGTAGACGTCGATCCAGATCATCCCAAACATGCTCAATGGGTGACATGTCTGGTGAATATGCAGGCCATGGAAGAACTGGGACATTTTCAGCTTCCAGTGGGACAACATTCCACAGGCCACAATCAACAGCCTGATCAACTCTATGCAAAGTAGATGTGTTGCGCTACATGAGGCAAATGGTTGTCACACCAGATACTGACTGGTTTTCTGATCCACGCCCCTGATCTACTTTTAACCAACAGATGCATGCATATCTGTATTTCCAGTCATGTGAAATTCCTAGATTAGAGCCACATTTATTTATTTCAATTGACTGATTTCCTTATATGAAATGTAACTCAGTAAAATCTTTGAAATTGCTGCATGTTGCATTTTATATTTTTGTTCAGAATATACATTATATCACTGCCAAAAAATGTAAAATGACTTTAATGTGAAAATGTGTTTATTAGAAATAAACCCTTATTCATTCCTTAAATATATCAATGTACACTCAATATATTTTACCTGAACCACAAACACTTCCAAAAATAATAATATATCAATAATAATCCAGTATTTTGTCAAATCAAAACAGCCGAAAGAAACTACCAGAGATAGTTGTAAAATAAAATGTATATCTATTTATTTATAATATTAATGCCAAAAACATTAACGACAAACATTCAGGAGTTATGTCCATGTAGAATCCTTAGAACTTTCAAGGTTTTTGAACCAGATAGTAATGGAACACTCTGTATAACATGTATGTATCTGCATTGGACAGTAGGACTGTAGGCCTATATGTGTAACACTTACCGGATAGATACAAGACAACGCTACACTAAAATTCCATTATTCATTTCAACTGTACCCGCACTCCTGTGCACTGTGTGTGTATATACAGGATAGATAAACACACTGAGTGTACAAAACATTAGGAACACCTTGCTAACATTGAGTTGCACCCCATTTTGCCCTCAGAAAACAACCCAGAATCAAATCAAATTTATTTAGAAAGCCCTTCTTACATCAGCTGATACTTCTTACATCAACGTTCACCTTAAAAACCTCACTTTATAGTTCACATTTAGATAAAATATAATCTATACATTTGATTGCATTTGATGTACGTTGTATTACATAGCAGCAGCAGTAGCTGTTCAATTTCCTAATTAACCTCTGTGTTAGTATTTCAATTGGTCAACAATTTACTGAGTGTGTTTATACAGACAATTCTAACAAAGATTTTCATGACTAAACCAAGATAGACCACAGCTTGTCGTTTCCAAAGGGAACAAATTAGTCATAATGGGCAGAACAAGGAAGGAGGTGGGCAGAGCCAAGCACGCCCTAGCAATATCCTATTGGCGCATTCTAGAATATATCTGCATATTTCCGTTACGGAACGCCTACTCTGTGAAGTGCGCCTGTGCAATAACTCAATTCGCCTTTGCACTCCTAAACAGCGCAATTTTTTCAAACTTTTGAAAAGATTAAAGTCTACAAAAATTTGTCCACTCTGTTCATAATTTATTCTAGTTTTGGGAACAGAAAACTGTATTAAGATCAAATGTTTAATCAATTAGAAAATGTGCAGGAATGTTGGCCAAAATCCATCTTGTTCCATCTTCTCCCACTGCCCGCCAGAGGGCTTCCTCTCACTACCAGTGAGAGGAAACATCAACCGGTCTGTCTACCATATAGAATCCTCTAGGTCATAATGAACACTGTCTGTCTACCATATAGAATCCTCTAGGTCACAATGAACACTGTCTGTCTACCAAATAGAATCCTCTAGGTCATAATGAACACTGTCTGTCTACCATATAGAATCCTCTAGGTCATAATGAACACTGTCTGTCTACCATATAGAATCCTCTAGGTCATAATGAACACTGTCTGTCTACCATATAGAATCCTCTAGGTCATAATGAACACTGTCTGTCTACCATATAGAATCCTCTAGGTCATAATGAACACTGTCTGTCTACCAAATAGAATCCTCTAGGTCATAATGAACACTGTCTGTCTACCATATAGAATCCTCTAGGTCATAATGAACACTGTCTGTCTACCATATAGAATCCTCTCGGTCTAATGAACACTGTCTGTCTACCATATAGAATCCTCTAGGTCGTAATGAACACTGTCTGTCTACAATATAGAATCCTCTAGGTCGTAATGAACACTGTCTGTCTACCATATAGAATCCTCTCGGTCTAATGAACACTGTCTGTCTACCATATAGAATCCTCTCGGTCTAATGAACACTGTCTGTCTACCATATAGAATCCTCTAGGTCGTAATGAACACTGTCTGTTTACCATATAGAATCCTCTAGGTCATAATGAACACTGTCTGTCTACCATATAGAATCCTCTAGGTCATAATGAACACTGTCTGTCTACCATATAGAATCCTCTAGGTCGTAATGAACACTGTCTGTCTACCATATAGAATCCTCTAGGTCATAATGAACACTGTCTGTCTACCATATAGAATTCTCTAGGTCATAATGAACACTGTCTGTCTACCATATAGAATCCTCTAGGTCATAATGAACACTGTCTGTCTACCATATAAAATCCTCTAGGTCATAATGAACACTGTCTGTCTACCATATAGAATCCTCTAGGTCATAATGAACTGTCTGTCTACCATATAGAATCCTCTAGGTCATAATGAACACTGTCTGTCTACCATATAGAATCCTCTAGGTAATAATGAACACTGTCTGTCTACCATATAGAATCCTCTAGGTCTAATGAACACTGTCTGTCTACCATAGAGAATCCTCTAGGTCTAATGAACACTGTCTGTCTACCATATAGAATCCTCTCGGTCTAATGAACACTGTCTGTCTACCATATAGAATCCTCTAGGTAATAATGAACACTGTCTGTCTACCATATAGAATCCTCTAGGTCTAATGAACACTGTCTGTCTACCATATAGAATCCTATAGGTCATAATGAACACAGTCTGGTGGTGGTGCTCACTCTCTCAAGAGCAGACAGGTGTCTGTGGAGCGAGCCATCCAGATTTCTCAGGATGTCCATAATATCTCAAAGTTGGCATTGAAGCCCCCTGTAAAGATCCAGGCTTGTGGATCCACATGTGTGTGACCCCTGGGAACCAGGTGTGTTATATCTCAATGTCCACAGGCCTGATGTCTCCTGTCTTCTGCTCCTGGACCCAGAGCTCTCTGTCTCTAGCTGGGTCCACACTCTGTAACAGCTGGTCCACTGGCTCCATCGTCTGCAAGGACACGTGGAAAAACAGTCAATACCCTGTGTGTGTGTGTGTGTGTGTGTGTGTGTGTGTGTGTGTGTGTGTGTGTGTGTGTGTGTGTGCGTGCGTGCACGTGCGTGTGTGTTTGTGTGCAGATCTGAAAATATACAGAAAAACAAGGCATTGAGTGCTCTCTACTGGTAATACAATGTGGTGCTTGACTTACACTCTGGTTAAACATGTCCGTCTCGTGCCGTAAGGTGGTGTACTGACACAGATGCTGTCGTATCATCTCCACCCTCTCTACCTCCAGCCTCTCCAGCTCCTGAAGGACAGAAAGGATTGAAGGGATTATGGTTTTTGGATTACGTGATTCAGACGAATCCTTTCTGTAGTTTGCCAGACTCACTGATAGCCAGCCTCACTGTTCCTGAAGATGGCTGAAGTAGAAACAGACTAGCACCCAGGCTACCAAAGCAATACGCTACATACAGATTCACCATCAGTGAAAAGGAGGAAATACAAAGGAGAGTCTTACCAGGCTTGTGGTCACCATCTCCTCAAACCATTTGGACTGCGACTGGTTGTAAAGGTCGACACAGCGCATCAGGTCGTCTCCTGGTAGACAGAAAATACTGTTTTTGCCAAGCTTATCTCTGCTTTGGACACTGGCTGCACCTTTCTTTCCTCCGGGTTTATGAAGCTTGAAATGGTTGTTATATAACTTCAGGGGGAGTCAAAGTCCAAATATTAATTTACAAAAGCAACAACATTTGACATTTTACCAGTACATTTAAAGTCAATTAGCAGATGCTCATATTCAGAGCAACTTACAATTATTGCATTCATCTTAAGATATCTAGGTGAGATACATCACAATCGTATCAAGTACATTTACCAAAAACAAAGTACACTACATGACCAAAAGTATGTGGACACCTGCTCATCGAACATCTCATTCCAAAATCATGGACATTATTATGGAGTTGGTCCCCTCTTTGCTGCTATAACAGCCTCCACTCTTCTGGGAAGGCTTTCCACTAGATGTTGGAACATTGCTGCGGGGACTTGCTTACATTCAGCAACAACAGCATTAGTGAGGTCAGGCACTGATATTGGGCGATTAGGCTTGGCTCACAGTCGGTGTTCCAATTCATCCCAAAGGTGTTTGATGGGGTTGAGGCCAGGGCTCTGTGTAGGCCTGTCAAGTTCTTCCACACCGATCTCGACAAACCATTTCTGTATGGGCCTTGCTTTGTGCACGGTGGCATTGTCATGCTGAAACAGGAAAGGGCCTTCCACAAACTGTTGCCACAAAGTTGGAAGCACAGAATGGTCTAGAATGTTATTGTATGCTGTAGTGTTAAGATTTCCCTTCACTGGAACTAAGGGACCTAGCCCGAACCATGAAAAACAGCCCCAGACCATTATTCCTCCTCCACCAGATTTTATAGTTGGCACTTTGCATTCGGGCAGGTATTGTTCTCCTGGCATCTGCCAAACCCAGATTAGTCTGTCGGACTGCCAGATGGTGAAGTGTGATTCATCACTCCAGAGAACGTGTTTCCACTGCTCCAGAGACCAATGGTGGCGATCTTTACACCACTCCAGCTAACGCTTGGCATTGCATATGGTGATCTTAGGCTTGTGAGTGGTTGCTCGGCCATGGCTCGGCCACGGCCATTGTGTGTGGCTGCTCGGCATATTGTGCTGATGTTGCTTCCAAAGGCAGTTTGGAACTGGGTAGTAAGTGTTGCAACCGAGGACAGATTACTTTTATGCGCTACACGCTTCAGCACTCGGTGATCCCATTCTGTGAGCTTGTGTGGCATACCACTTTGCGGCTAAGCTGTTGTTGCTCATAAACGTTTCCACTTCACAATAACAGCACTTACAGTTGACCGGGACAGCTCTAGCAGGGCAGACATTTTATAAATAACTAAATGGATAACTAAATGGATAACTAAGTGGATAACTAAGTGGATAACTAAGTGGATAACTAAATGGATAACTAAGTGGATAACTAAGTGGATAACTAAATAGATAACTAAATGGATAACTAAGTGGATAACTAAGTGGATAACTAAGTGGATAACTAAGTGGATAACTAAATAGATAACTAAGTGGATAACTAAGTGGATAACTAAATAGATAACTAAATGGATAACTAAATGGATAACTAAGTGCATAACTAAGGCTCACACAACAACTTACTATAAGTTGATCTATATCTGATTTAAGTAGGTTGTTTTAGTCTTATAGATGATCAGATATCAGAAGTCTTAATCAGATAGTTAAATATTGATAATCTAATACACATTTCAGTCTGATACATTCCAATTAGCTTACATGGTAATACATACTGACAAAAACATGTTTGTAGTCTAACCTATCCTACTCATACAATAACATCAGATAGATACTTTTAAAATGACACAGATATGACACTAAAATGCCCAACTCCTCTGTTTCATAATGTTTTGCCTGAGACACAGAGATTATCCTAAATTGCATTTTTAAACCTCTTATCCAACACAGTGTTAAATTCCCTTAAGACCTAGTCATATTATGTAGTTGGAGAAATATAGTACAATGTGTTTAATTAATTGTCTTTAGTCAGGGAAGATAACATGGGAGACTACTGTCATAGCTGCCACACACACACTATCATCATCACCAATAACTGATGCTGTTTTTCACACAGACGGCGTAAGCAAGAAGGTGTGAGTGTGTGCGTTTGTGTGTGTGTGAGTGTGTGTGTGTGTGTGCGTGTGTGTGTACATGTATGTGTGCAAGTGTGTGCATGCACTGTTAGCTGTTTTGTCATTTTATCACTAACTTCCTCTATTAATCAACAGTATGCTACTGTATACACTGAATACAGTAGATTACTGTAGAATGCACAGTAACATACTGTAAATGTGTTTTACACTATTATTTATGGTGCATTGTGGGAAAATGTTTGAGGATGGGGAAAGAGTCTCTGGCTCATTAACATATTTAAGGCGTGCATTTTAAGAGGCAATATTTGTCGCATCCGTGAGTGAGAATACTCTACCCCAGCAGAATATGGTAATATACTGTATTTTAGGAATTTGACAAATGTCATGCTGTGGGTAACTGGTGCATGGAATCAGGCGCAGGAGAGCAGAGATGAGTGTACAAGGTAATTTATTCCACGAACAGCACCAGTATAAAACAAATACTAAAGGTGCGTGAAATTACCGGTCACTCGTAAATAACGGGCGTAATAACGAACCCGGCAAACAATAGCAGCCAACAAGTAACGACCTGAACATTATATACAAACACGCACACAAACATGGGGGAAACAGAGGGTTAAATAATGAACATGTAATTGGGGAACAGAAACCAGGTGTGTAGAAAACAAAGACAAAACAAATGGAAAATGAATCGGCGACGGCTAGAAAGCCGGTGACGTCGACCGCCGAACGAACAAGGAGAGGGACCGACTTCGGCGGAAGTCGTGACAACAAATCTTGGCCTGAAACTCTACAGTAACTTACTGGCCAATTGCTGTAATTCAGAATACAGTACCATGCTGCATTTTTGGAGTGCAAAAAAAATTTCAACACTTGTGGGTGCATGGTATTGTTGTTTCTCACTCATTAACATATTTGAGGCATGCCTTTAAGTGGCTATATTTCTATCACCCATTAGTGAGAGCTCTGTACTACCGTAAATTCCGGACTATAAGCCGCAACTTTTTTCCCAGGCTTTGAACCTCGCGGCTTAAACAATGACGCGGCTAATATATGGATTTTTCCCACTTTCAATTTTTTTTCTCCAAAAAAACACATTCTGTGACGTGCTCAGTTTTTTGCCAGCATGAAGCTTTCATTAGACCAATGAAATTGCCGAACGGGTTAAGGTCAAACAACTTTTCTGTTTACTGTTTAGATTAAATAGAGCGCTCTCAAACTTCCCATCATTCTGATTATGGTAGTCATTTTGTCACCCTCATCATGGCAAAGACACGGAGAAATGCATATGATGCAGCTTTCAAGTTGAAGGCGATTGATCTGGCTGTTGGAAAAGGAAATAGAGCTGCTGCACGGGAGCTTGGTCTTAATGAGTCGATGATAAGACGTTGGAAACAGCAGCGTGAGGAATTGACTCAGTGCAAAAAGACAACTAAAGCTTACTGCTAATTTATTTTTGTTACAAGCCGTGTTTCGTTAAAGCCTATTTATTTTTGTTACAAGCCGTGTTTCGTTAAAGCCTATTTATTTTTGTTACAAGCCGTGTTTCGTTAAAGCCTGTGTAAAGTTAATTTGTTTCAATGTACCGGTAGGCACCTGCGGCTTATAGACATGTGCGGCTTATTTATGTTAAAAAAAAAATAATAATTAAAATTCAGTGGGTGCGGCTTATATTCAGGTGCGCTTAATAGTCCGGAAATTACGGTAATTTAAGTGATATATGGTAGTGGTTCCCTAACAATTACATTTATTTAGGGAACAGATCAGAGTGGATGCAAGTTTCAAACCTTTAATGGTTGAGTGTTTAGCCATGTCCTTTTGATCTGTTCTGCCCAGTAGTCACTGTCAGTCACTGTCAAGCTTTGTTAAGGCCTAAAGTGCAAGTGATATGAAGCACCTAATATCAGTTGGTATAGTTAATATACAGTATAATACTATTAGCAATTGCTGATGTTATTTTCAATACAGTTCAACAATAAAGTACTGTATTGCTGTTTGCTATATATGCACTGCAGCATACTGTAAATTCTGGTGCATTGTGGATAAAAATTGTGGGAGGAGAATGAATTGGTGGCTCAATAACATATTTTATTGCATGCCTTGTAAATGGCTATGCGGTGCACCTGTTAGTAATATTCCGGTACCAATTTAAGGGATATATGGTAGTAGTTCCCTAACAATTAAATGTATATAGGGAACAGATCAGAGTCGTAGCGGGTCTTAGAGCGGTGGGAGTGAGATTTTTGGAAAGAGTGGATTCCTGCTTTTTTGCAGACCCATATGTTGTGTCAGGCTGGGTAAAGGACAAACTGGGAATGGTTACATCTGGGAAAGTTTTGAGAAGTGGAATCATTTAGATTTTTTGTGCATCCTCCACCCAGAGGAAGTGGGCGCTTCGCATCACACAGCTTGGAGCTCAACATGTGGCATGCTTTCCTCTCTGAAACAGGGCGCCGCTTAAATACTGTGATCTGTGAGGAAGCGTTGAGTATAGAGATGGATCAAATGAAAAATAATATTCCTGGTGTTTGCGATAGAGAAAGCACTGTGTGTCAACTGTGGGGGGTGGCCATGCAACGTGGGATCCGAAGTGCCCTATGAGAGAGACAGGTTGAGATTGCCACAGTTCGAGTTGGGGCAGGTTTCCTATGCTGAGGCAGTGAAGAGAGTAGAGGATAGCCCAAGGGTGAGTTATTTGACTGGGAGACCCCCCAAAGAGTAGGCCTGAAGAGAGAGAGCTCCAGAGAGGATGAGCTTTAGTAAGGTTGTATTTCTTGCGTTTTATAGCCATGGTGATCAACTGCACTGCACTGATGGAGCGGAATTCACAGAAGATAGATGTGGTAGTTGCAGCAGCAGAGAAATATTCTGGGGAGATTTTAGTACAGAATATCTACAGGAAGTATTGAGAGAAAAAGGGTTCCATCCTCCCAGGCCGACGGCCTGGTGTAGGATCTTTTAGGGCCAAAGTAGTGGGATGGGGTGGCTGGATTTTGGGGCATAGTGTATAGGTGCAGGGTTAGATAGTGGTGCAATTCTCCCATTCCCCTTTATCCAGTTTTTTTGTTTGTGACCAAAATGTGCAATTTACACTCCGACCTGCGAAAGGCAGCAACACAGCGTCTATTCTGCCGGAAAGCTACACAAAGAAGAATAAGTAGTAGTAGTAGTAGTAGTAGTAGTAGTAGTAGTAGTAGTAGTAGTAGTAGTGGTCATGGTAGTAGTAGTAGTAGTAGTAGTAGTAATAGTAGTGGTAGTGGTAGTGGTAGTAGTAGTAGTAGTAGTAGTGGTAGTGGTAGTGGTCATGGTAGTAGTAGTAGTAGTAGTAGTAGTAATAGTAGTGGTAGTGGTAGTGGTAGTAGTAGTAGTAGTAGTAGTAGTAGTAGTAGTAGTAGTAGTAGTGGTCATGGTAGTAGTAGTAGTAGTAGTAGTAATAGTAGTGGTAGTGGTAGTAGTAGTAGTAGTAGTAGTGGTAGTGGTAGTGGTAGTGGTCATGGTAGTAGTAGTAGTAGTAGTAATAGTAGTAGTAGTGGTAGTGGTCATGGTAGTAGTAGTAGTAGTAGTAATAGTAGTACTAATAGTAGTAGTAGTGGTAGTGGTCATGGTAGTAGTAGTAGTAGTAGTAGTAGCAGCAGCAGCAGCGGGTCTTAAACCTTTTAATGGTTGAATATTTACCCACGTAAATATTCTGTTCTGCTCTGTTCTGTTCTGCACTGCTAGTTTGGAAAGCTTTGTTTTGGCTCTAGAAGTGCAAGTGATATAAAACACCTAAGTATTGATTAATATGCTGTAATATGTAAATGCCTACAGCCAACCTGCTTGAATTGATCCCATAAAATAATGTAAAATACCAACATGATTACAGTAGCATTTACTTTATTCAGCATTGTACTGTGTCACTGCTCTGCAGTTTACAGTAACTTATAGGAAGCAGATTGCAAGTTACTGTGAATATTACAGGAACGTACTTTGCAATTGCCAGAGATGGAAAAGGTATTTTGTTATAAATACAAGATATTTTGAAGACCAATGTAGCCTTAACTTACAAAAACATTCCCAGTAACGGTTACATAAACGTTTTACTTGCTATGACTGTGATGTGTGTTTTGTTTTTTTAATCAACTTTAGATCAATGCACTGACTGTAAGATGCCTTGTTTGGGGGCATTAGAATAACACCCAGCAGTGTGCTTTGCAAGTCTTTGAGACCACAAAATCTACCAAAATAGCACTGCTAATAGCTCTACATTCAAAATGCTGTGATAAAAATGATAATAAAAGAGATTAAATTATAAAATAAATAAAAATATTTCTACACACTTTCTGCCTGGTTTAAGTCGTTTAAATTCAGAGTATACATTTATTTTTTAAATATATTTATTTCTTATTTACTCATACACAGATAGCAAAACCTCCCGCGACCCACCATTTGAGAATCGTTGGTTTAGAGTGTCTGTTTATCATGTCATAAACAACTTTTTGTTTGAAGTTAGCTAGCTATACCCTAGTCTCGCTTGGTCAGATTTGTGCTAGAATAACCTGTAATCTGCACAGATAAAACACTCAAGACTCCCAGATGGGGACGAAACAAGTAACACCAATATCAGTTATAACAAACATGTGAGTCTTTGACCCCACTGGCTAACCCCACAGTGACCTTTGATAACCTTTGGTTTGACCTTTGACCCGGCTCTAACCTGCTTGTGTGGATTTTCGCTGAGCCTTCTTGATGTCTTCCTCGATCTTGTTGCTTAGTTTGATCTCCAACTGCTGGGTTTTCACCTCCAAGTCCTTCTGTCTGTCCGCTAGAGCCTTACGGGCCTACAGAGATACATGCAGATCTTCAAATCAAATCAAATTTTATTGGTCACATACACATGGTTAGCAGATGTTAATGCGAGTGTAGCGAAATGCTTGTGCTTCTAGTTCCGACAGTGCAGTAATATCTAACAAGTAATCTAACAATTCCCCAACAACTACCTAATACACACAAATCTAAAGGGATGGAATAAGAATATGTACATATAAATATATGGATGAGCGATGGCCGAGAGGTAAAGGCAAGATGCAAACGATGGTATAAGATACAGTATATACATATGAGATGAGTAATGTACAATATGTAAACATTATTAAAGTGGCATTTTTTAAAATGACGAGTGATCCATTTATTAAAGTGGCCAGTGATTTCAGTCTCTATGTAGGCAGCAGCCTCTGCGAGTTAGTGATTGCTGTTTAGCAGTCTGATGGCCTTGAGATAGAAGCTGTTTTTCAGTCTCTCGGTCCCAGCTTTGATGCACCTGTACTGACCTCGCCTTCTAGATGATAGCGGAGTGAACAGGCAGTGGCTCGGGTGGTTGTTGTTCTTGATGATCTTTTGGCCTTCCTGTGACATCGGGTGCTGTAGGTGTCCTGGAGGGCAGGTAGTTTGCCCCCGGTGATGCTTTGTACAGACCGCACAACCCTCTGGAGAGCCTTGTGGTTGAGGGTGGTGCAGTTGCCGTACCAGGCGGTGATGCAGCCCGACAGGATGCTCTCAATTGTGCATCTGTAAAAGTTTGTCAGGGTTTTAGATGACAAGCCACACTGTCGGTGTGGGTGGACCATTTCAGTTTGTCTGTGATGTGTACGCCGAGGAACTTAAAACTTTCCACCTTCTCCACTACTGTCCTGTCGATGTGGATAGGGGGTTGCTCCCTCTGCTGTTTCCTGAAGTCCACGATCATCTCCTTTGTTTTGTTGCCGTTGAGTGAGAGGTTGTTTTCCTGACACCACACTCCGGCTGTCTCGTCGTTGTTGGTAATCAAGCCCACTACTGTTGTGTCGTCTGCAAACTTGATGATTGAGTTGGAGGCGCGCATGGCCACTCAGTCATGGGTGAACAAGGAGTACAGGAGGGGACTGAGCATGCACCCTTGTGGGGCCCCAGTGTGAGGGTTAGCGAAGTGGAGATTGTTTCCTACCTTCACCACCTCGGGGCGGCCCTTCAGAAAGTCCAGGACCCAATTGCACAGGGCGGGGTTGAGACCCAGGGCCTCCAGCTTGATGATGAGCTTGGAGGGCACTATGGTGCTGAATGCTGAGCTGTAGTTGATGAACAGCATTCTTACATGGTTATTCCTCTTGTCCAGATGGGGTAGGGCAGTGTGCAGGGTGATGGCGACTGCATCGTCTGTGGACCGGTTCGGGCAGTATGCAAACAGAAGTAGGTCTAGGGTGGCAGGTAAGGTGGAGGTGATATGATCCTTGACTAGTCTTTCAAAGCACTTCTTTGGCTGTTATAAGGTGTTATGAAGGCTTATAGCTGCTGAGTCTCCTCCTCCAGGTCCTTCTGTCTGTCTGTTAGAGCCTTACGAGCCTACAGATGCATTCCGATGTTATACAGGCTGGCATAAGGTTGTTATAAGCTGTTATGAATGCTTATAGGAAAGTAAATGGGGACATACTTCAGCGTATTGCACTAGGCTATTACTTTCTATTAGCCACTTGTGTGAATGCGTGATGAATGTCTAGATGACTAACCATAACCCTAGATGACTGATGGTGAGGAGATGACAGGTCTGTGATGAATGTCTAGATGACTAACCATAACCCTAGATGACTGATGGTGAGGAGATGACAGGTCTGTGATGAATGTCTAGATGACTAACCATAACCCTAGATGACTGATGGTGAGGAGATGACAGGTCTGTGATGAATGTCTAGATGACTAACCATAACCCTAGATGACTGACAGTGAGGAGAGGACAGGTCTGTGATGAATGTCTAGATGACTAACCGTAACCCTAGATGACTGACGGTGAGGAGATGACAGGTCTGTGATGAATGTCTAGATGACTAACCGTAACCCTAGATGACTGACGGTGAGGAGATGACAGGCCTGTGATGAATGTCTAGATGACTAACCGTAACCCTAGATGACTGACGGTGAGGAGATGACAGGCCTGTGATGAATGTCTAGATGACTAACCGTAACCCTAGATGACTGACGGTGAGGAGATGACAGGTCTGTGATGAATGTCTAGATGACTAACCGTAACCCTAGATGACTGATGGTGAGGAGATGACAGGTCTGTGATGAATGTCTAGATGACTAACCGTAACCCTAGATGACTGACGGTGAGGAGATGACAGGCCTGTGATGAATGTCTAGATGACTAACCGTAACCCTAGATGACTGACGGTGAGGAGATGACAGGTCTGTGATGAATGTCTAGATGACTAACCGTAACCCTAGATGACGATTGGTGGGGAGATGACAGTAGAAGCTGAAGTGATCGGTCCAATCTTTATTTATAGAACAAGGAAGTGGTAGTGTGTGTGGGTGTGTGTTGACAGGAAACGGTCTTAGTGGGGAGTTGTGGAATTTTAATCACGTCTGAGAAGATTCCTGAAATTCTACAGCTGCAAAGTAAGTGCAAGAACAGTTAATATTACGTTGAGTTCTGTATGTTTTATGAGTGTGTATTTGTGCCTCTGTGTGCATGTCTCTGTGTGTGTGTTTGTGTGTGTGTGCTTGTGTGTTTTTGTGTGTGTGTGTGTGTGTGTGTGTTTTTGTGTGTGTGTGTGTGTGTGTGTGTGTGTGTGTCTGTGTGTGTGTGTGTGTGTGTGTGTGTGTGTGTGTGTGTTTTTGTGTGTGTTTTTGTGTGTGTGTGTGTGTGTGTGTGTGTGTGTGTGTGTGTGTGTGTGTGTGTGTGTGTGTGTTTGTTGCGTCTCACTGCGTCAGGATGCGTACCTTCTCCACGGCTGAGTGTCGTCCAACCAGCTGTTTCCGTAGTTCTGAGATGTGATGATTGAACCGCTTCATGTCCTTCTTAAAGTTATCTCTGAACGTCAACAGAGGCTTCTCCACCTCACTCTGGAGCTGAAAGAGTTAAATAACAGAAGTTTAAAGGCAGACCTGTTTGGAAGGCCTATCCGTGAAGTTTTTTCCTGGTCAAGTCACATGGTTAACAAAAACAGCTGGCCTTTCCTACAAATAGATAATAAATAATGATACAGTTGTTTTGTTTTGTCTTGTTTTTTATGCCTGTATCTCATATCCTCACACAGCAAATGACTCAGTGTTCCCTACAATGTAAAACCCAATGTGTTGTCATTACTCAAAACTGTCATTACTACTGCACTTAAGATACACCGAAGGCCAGTTTATTAGGTACACTCATCTAGTACCGGGTCGGACCCTCCTTTGCCTCCAGAACAGCCTGAACTCCTCGGGGCATTGAAACATTGCTCAATTGGTATCAAGGGACCTAACATGTGCCAGGAAAACATTCCCCACACCATTACACCACTGCCACCAGCTTGTACCGTTGACACCAGGCAGGATAGGGCCATGGACTCTTGGCCCCATCCACTACTCAACTGTCCAGTGTTGGTGATCGTGTTGCCACTGGAGCCGCTTTTTCTTGTTTTTAGCTGATAGGAGTGGAACCCAGTCGTCTGCTGAAATAGCCCATCCGTGACAAGGACCGACGAGTTGTGTGTTACGAGATGTCGCTCTGCACACCACTGTTGTACTGCGCCATTATTTGCCTGTTTGTGGCCCACCTCTTAGCTTACATGATTCTTGCCATTCTCCTTCGACCTCTCATCAACGAGCTGTTTTCACTCACAGGACCACAGCTGACTGGATGTTTTTTGTTTGCCGCACCATTCTCGGTAAACCCTAGACACTGTCGTGCGCTAAAAGCCCAGGAGACTGGCCATTTCTGAGGTACTGTAACCGGTGCGTCTGGCACTGACGATCATACCACGCTCAAAGTTGCTTAGGTCACTCGTTTTCCCCATTCTAACATTCAATGTAACAGTAACTGAATGCCTCGATGCCTGTCTGCCTGCTTTATATAGCAAGCCACGTGACTCTCTGTCTGTAGGAGTGGGTGGTGTATCTAATAAACTGAGTACAGTTACTTAAAGTGATTTTGTAGTCATAATTCAAACCAAAAGTGTCACTGTGATCCTGTAGGAGGTCCAAATTTGAGTTGCATCAGCTTGATGTTTTTGTATTTGTTAGTGACAAAGACATGGTTGTTAAATTCATCAAGTTGAGTTCAACCAGGAGCTTCAGGCCACTTTGTTGAGGTAAAACTAGACACTCAAAATAAGGCCTTATGATATATGTAATATATTGTCATATATAGTTAGGCACACTGGGAAATATGCAAATTAGGCTTTGTGTTAAAACAACACCCCAAAGGGAGTTACCATAAAACTACAGGTATAATTTCCTTACACTGAGAAGGTTTAAATGCGTCAGCACTAAGCAAAGGATTAATTTAACACTGAAAAGTGTGGACCCGTATAGACACTGGAACAGTGTTAAATGTAACACTCCATGTTGATTCAATACTGTAGAATTTGCTGTGTAAGGATAGCTATTGCAACAAAAAAAATGAAATTCCCATTAGATGTGTATACAAGAGATGTCAATGATTTCCAGTAACAAAGTTGTCTCCTCTCTAAAATATAAAAGTAGGTCAATGTAGAGTTTGACTAGTGAACTGCTTAGATTCAACTGTAGAGTGTCGGCTGAGGACCAGGAGATTATTAGCGGGAGGGTGAAAAACAATCTATATGTGTCACAACGTCCACAGAAGGTGGCGCCACTCCCCGGTCGGGCGGCGCTTGGCGGTCGTCGTCGCTGCCCTACTAGCTGCCACCGATCCATGTTTCATGTGTCTGTTGGTTATGTCTGTTTAGTACGCACCTGTTCCTTGTTTGTAATTAGTGGGAGAGTATTTAGTTTGTCTGTTTCTTGTTTGGGATTTGTGCGGGATTGTTCTGTGTTACGTTGAGGTGAAGGGCTGGATGATTTTTCCTATGTGTTTTATTTACACAACATTTTTGATAGGCTATAGGGTTGCCGGGCTGCGCCCCGTGTATTTTTTGAGTTTGGAGCTGTTCTCCCTCTTGGTTGTGGTTTGCACCCTGCCTAGTCGTTGTATTCACTCTGGACATTATTAAATATATATTCTACGGACATTTCGTCTCCTGCGCCTGACTCATCCGTTTCCTGCTCCTTGAGATACGTGACAATATGAATGATATGGCCAAATCAATCAATTAAGACAGTATGAAATTAATTAATGTACATTCTTGCAGTTGCAAGAGGAAATATTACTAAATTACTCCAGAAACCTGATTGAATAGGACACTAGGTATTTTAGGTTAAAAAAAGGTCTATGGAAGGGATAGAGGTCCATGAAGAATGTGTTGAAATCATTTCATCTCACCTAGATATTATCAAATTTCAATCAAATTTATTTATAAAGCCCTTCTTACATCAGCTGATGTCACAAAGTGCTGTACAGAAACCCAGCCTAAATATTAGACTCTTGTGCTGTCACTCATCTCTTCCACTCCTCATAACTCTCTCCTCTAAACCTCAAAAGTGGTACTAAATAAACCACATCTGTGTGTCTGTCTCCAGAGAATAGAAACACGTTGTTTCCTCCACTCAGTCCATCTGGGTTCCTGGCTGGAACCTCTCTCTTCTTTATGACAGTACATTACATATATCATAAGCAGTGGCGACCTGTCATTCAGGGCAGGTGGGGCAGAGTATGTTATTTTGGCTTTAATACGTGTCACATATCAGTTTGCAAACAATGAAATAAAAAATATAGATATCATTGAGTTAATAAAGCCGCATACAACCAGGCAGCTCCTAAATGCAGGTGTTTCAGCCTAGCTCAGTGCTTTCTGTGGTGGTGGGGCAGGCCAGCAGAAAATAGGAGCATTGCACCGTGATTGGCTCAGCATTGCACCGTGACTGGCTCAGTGTTCTGTCACTCATAGGAACACTACGTCACTACGTCATCATCATAAATCAAGTAGACAATCTACTGGCAAATCCTTTTAATCCTTGTCATATGAAGAGAAATAGTGAAGAGAAACTTTAGATAAAACGTATCGGTGCTCATCGGCCATAAACATTACACAACAAGTTGGAAGTCCGTACAAATTTTGAGCAACCGTGGCATTCAAACGAGGCTGCGATGAAAACTAATGGGACTGTAGCGACAGTGTTGGCATCAACATCCAGGGTGTAAGGCGCAACAGAACATTGTACTGTCTACACTCAGTTTGTTGTTTATATTAAAACTTTTAATTTTTAATCCGAACTAAAGTTTTGTTACTCAGGATTCCACAACGTGGTTAGCCTTTACGGCTGGGACTGCAAGTTTGTGTTCCTTTTTTTGTGTGGATTCCGCGAGTGCTAGCTGGCTGTACTACAGATACCTGTCGTCGTTGTGGGAAAGACTCATTGTTATCTTTTCGTAAAACAACTGGTTGCAGTAAAGAGCCAATCTGGATACTAAGGAGATCCTGATGGAAATCGACGAGTACCAACAGCTTTACGCTATGGAGGAACAACATACTCCATCATGGAAAGATCTGACCACCTCACAAAATAACTTTAATCTGACAAAATCCATGCAACACTGGAAAAGTTGTGCGAGGAGGTAGCAGGGCTAAGGGGGAGTTTGGAGTTCAGCCAGAGTGAAATTCTCATGCTCCAAAGAGAAAACAAGACACTCACAGCCAAGGTAAAAATCCACGATTCCAACATGGATTGTCTACTCAAGGAAAACAGGGTGATGAAGGAGTCGCTATTAGACATACAAAGTTGTAGCATGCGTGAAAATCAATTTTCTTCTGGGATTCCTGAGGACGCATCCAATAATCCAGAGGGCGCGATCAGAGAATTCATGCAATCCGTCTTGAAACAAACGGAGCGACAAGACCAAGGGTCCCCAGCCAATCATCGCAAAATTTGAACACTACCAACAAAAGGAGCTGAACAATAGCAGGGGAAGGGAGCTTAAAGGGACCAAATTCGCTCTCAATGACCAATTTCCAAGGCAGATAAACAAACGTCGTAAAAGACTGTATCCGGTACAAAGACAACAAAGGGAAGATGATAGGCGTGCCTTTATCATTGTGGACAAACTATAGATGGACAGCTATTCCGAGACAGCTCCATAACACTGTGGCTGTACTAGATTCTACAGGGACTTCAAGTTACGAAAAAAAACAAGTTTATATATGTTTACAACAAGCAAGGGGAAGATATCAGAATAGGGGCATTGGGGAATAATAACATATTGTACAGAATACATTTGTACTGTAGTGAAGCCGTCTCTAGAGTAATGCAAGGTCTCTTTCATGATCATGTGAAACGTCAATTGCTATGGAAATGCTGGGATGTGTTTTTCAATTATGTTAAAGGTAATTATGATGCAACTATGATGGTGATACAATATGGATTACAATTATCATCATGAATATTAAGGCTATAAGCACTACATGTTACACACATAGACACTCAACCATGCAAATTGGCAGAGTTATTATTTATTTGGACATCACACATTATATTCTTACTCTTGTACAGACATCATACACACTCTCACTATATCACATCCAATATCATACACATCAACCTACTCAGATTTGCGACACACATAATATCTTGTCTCAATTTTCTAACATCTGTGGCATTGGCTCACAGGTAAACAGGAAAGGGAATAAAACAAATATTGCTAGAACCTATTTTATTGAATTCTAAATATCAGATATTTGAAAGCTCTAGTCTTGACCTTCACAATACGTCTGAAGTACTAGTTATGGTAAATTTAGACTGAGAATAGTATCTAGTTATGGTAAGGGGTGAAATAAGTATAGCCAGTTATAATTGTAATGGTTTAGCAGATTATAAAAAAAGAGGCCCAGTCTTTACGTGGCTAAAAGAAAAGGAATATAACATATACTGTTTTCAGGAAATTCACTCTACATCCTTAGATGAAGTTATGTGGAAAAAGGAATGGGGTGGTCAAATCATTTTCTGTCATGGACAAAGGAACTCAAAGGGTGTGATGATATTAATTAACAAAAATTTCAATCTGAATGTGCAAATAGTCAGGAATGATTCGCAAGGAAGGTGGATCTTTTTGAATATGAAAGTGGACGAAAAAGAGATTTGGCTCATTAATCTGTATGGTCCAAATCAGGATGATCCACACTTCTTCGAAAACATTTATACCAATTTATTGAATTTACAGGCAACAAATGATCTAATCATTATGGTGTTAAGTACCTCAATGGACCGTAAAGGTAATCACTCTACAAACTATCATCACCGTGCCCTTAAGGAAATCACAAATATTATGGACATATTAGAAATAGTGGATATTTGGAGACTAAAAAACCCCGACCTAGTGAGATATACATGGAGGAGACTTAATCAAGCTAGTCGTCTTGACTACTTTCTTGTCTCTTTCTCTCTTGCATCAAAGGTTAAAAAAGCTTTAATAGGAGACAGAATGAGATCGGATCATCATCTAATTGGCATTCACATAACTCTTATAGATTTTCCACGTGGGCGGGGATATTGGAAATTTAATAAAAGTTTACTGGAGGACAACTTGTTTTTAACTAAGACAAAATAATTTACAACTGAAATTTTCCAGTATAATATAGGTTCAGCACATCCCCTTACTGTTTGGAATACCTTTAAATGTGCCTTCAGGGGTCATTCAATTCAATATTCATCAATAATAAAAAAGCAGTTTCTGGCTAAAGAGACAAGACTAAGAAGGGAAATCCATTAACTGATAGTACAGGTAGATAGCAATAAAAACAATACTACAGAGATACAAAATAAGTTAGAGGAAAAACAAAAAGAATTTGAGAAACTTATTCAAGAACGATCTAATGTAATCTATTACAAAAATAAAGCAAACTGGATGGAATATGGAGAAAACTGCACAAAATTCTTCCTGAATCTCCAATACAGGAACGCTAACAAAAAGAATTTGCAGAAACTCGTTACTGAAGACGGAGTCCTCTATGATTCTCCGAGTGAAATTTTAAAAGAGGAAGCTAATTATTTTAGGCAGATATTCTCTTTTCCGTCTCATCCTTTCCCACTGAATGAAGATTATGGTAAGGAATTCTTTCCAAATAATATAAAAAAATGGAAAATTAACAAATGTACAGAAAGATCAGTGCAAAGGCCAAATTACAGAGGAAGAACTGTTTGAGGCTATTATTTCCTTTCAGTATGGAAAAACCCCAAGGCTTCATTGGCCTACCGGTAGAGGTATATCAAGTATTATTTGATTTACTAAAAGCTCCATTGTTAGATTGTTTTAACTACTCCTATATAAATGGTAGTCTGTCAGGTACTCAGCAGGAAGGTCTGATTTCTCTATTATTAAAACAAGACCAGATGACAAATATAAAGACCCAGTCTATCTAAAAAAACTGGAGGCCCCTTATACTTCAATGTTGTGATGCAAAAATACTAGCAAAATGCATAGCACTCAGAATTAAAAGGGTTTTACCAGGTATTGTTCATCCTGATCAGACAGGTTTTCTACATGGACGATACATTGGAGACAATATACGACAACTACTAGAAATAATAGAACATCATGAAAAATATAAGAAGCCAGGAATGGTATTTATAGCAGATTTTGAAAAGGCATTTGATAAAGTAAGACTGGATTTTATTTACAAATGCCTGGATTTTTCAATTACGGTAATTCTCTTATAAAACGGGTAAAAATAATGTATAACAACCCCAGGTGTAAAATAGTAAATAACGGCTGCTTCTCAGAGAGTTTTGAATTGTCAAGAGGAGTTAAACAAGGGTGTCCGCTGTCACCATATCTATCCATTTTGGCCATCGAAATGCTAGCTATTAAAATCAGATCCAATAACAACATTAGAGGATTAGAAATCCAAGGCTTAAAAACAAAGGTGTCCATGTATGCCGATGACTCAAGTTTTATATTAAGTCCGCAAGCTAGATCCCTGCAATGTCTCACTGAAGATCTAGATAACTTTTCTGTACTCTCTGGACTAAAACCTAATTATGATAAGTGTACAATATTACGTATTGGATCCTTAAAAAAATACAACTTTTACATTACCCTGCAGTTTACCTATAAAATGGGCTGATGGTGAAGTAGACATAATTGGTATTCATATCACAAAAGATATAAATAAGCTCTCCACAATGAATTTCAATAGAAAACTAGACAAGATCCTGCAACCATGGAGAGGTAAATACCTGTCCATTTATGGAAAAATTGCCCTGATTAACTCCTTAGTCATATCTCAGTTTAGTCACTTACTTATGGTGCTGATTATTCGTTTTTCAAATCATATGAGCAAAAAATATTTCGCTTTATCTGGGATGCTAAACCAGACAAAATAAAACGTGCCTATCTATATAATGAATATGAATTGGGTGGGTTGAGATTATTAAATATAAAAGCACTAAACCTCTCTCTAAAAGCTTCACTAATTGAAAAGTTTTATTTGAACCCTAAATGGTTCTCAAGTAGATTACTAAGAATAGCTCATCCATTGTTTAAAAATTGCCTTTTTCCTTTGTGCAGATTGCCATGTCTCATTTTCAATGAATTGAAAATTATACTTTTTTCAAAGTATCTCTCTTTTTCAAACAAGCATTGCAGAGCTGGCTACAATTTCAATTTCATCCCCCTGAAAAGATAGAACAAATATTACAAGAAATATTATGGCTGAACTCAAATGTGCTGGTTGATAAAATACCTGTATTTATGGAAAATATGTTTGAAAAGGGTATTTTGTTCTTAAATTATATTGTAAATTGGAATGGTAGAGTTATGTCCTTCATGGAGTTATCAGAATTGTACGGAAAGGTCTGCTCAATCCAAGACTACAACCAATTGATTACAGCATTGCCCCAAAAATGGAGGAGGTTGGTGGCAGCGGGAAGAGGTAGGGAACTGGTCTGTCTGCCCAATATAAAGGATCAAAACTGGTGGAGGAATAAAAATAGCATAAATAGGAAAGTATACCAGTTTCATTTGAGGCCAGGATATTGACAACTGTGCCATACAGATTGCAAAATAGTTGGGAAGAGATTTTTTTTGTACCAATTCCAAGGTACAGGGTGTATGAGTTGAAATATAAAACAGTGCAAGACTTCATGCTTTTCAGCAAAAATTATTATATAGAACTCTTGCCACCAACAAAATGTTGAATATTTGGGGCATAAAATCATCGAAGCTCTGCAGATTTTGTTGTGAAGATACAGAATCAATAGACCATTTATTTTGGTATTGTCCTCAGGTAGCCTGTTTCTGGTCTCAGGTTCAGGAATGTCTGAAAATGCATAGCATTGATCTAAAATTGACCCTAGAAATAGTACTGTTAGGAGATCTGGAGAGACCAGGTCAGTCAATTACTAATATACTAATACTCTTAGTAAAAGTATGTATCTTCAACTCGCAATCTGTGGATTCTATTCGAGTAGATAGATTGAAATTGTACGTTAAACATCACAGCATAGTTGAAAGATATGTGTTGCGTAGAAACCCAGAGTCGGTGGCCAGCAGAGATAGATGGGATGGCCTGAGGGAAACTGATGGTTGGTATGTGGAATTGGAGACAAGTGGGAGCTGTGTGAGAGATAGAATGATAGAGTTTTTAAAAAATCAAAAAAGTCTAAATAAAACGTAATAAAAAGTACATTTGAATGACACTAAGTGGCAGTGTTTTTACAACTAATGCCGGTTTGCCTGAGGCTGATGCCGTGCAGGTGTTTGTACACGCATATATACACACCCTCATTCAAATAAACACATTCAAGAACACACACATACACATACATGTAATAGTGCCAGACATGCACACAAACATAGAGTTGGCATTGCTGTTATTATTTTAGTTGTCCTTGATGTCCTTTGTTTTACATTTATTTTTTATTTTTTACATTTGCATTGTTGTTTGCTGTTTTCTTCTGTCATTTCCTTTTTTCTCTTTAGTTCATTCTCTTGGTTGTTGGTGCATTGGGGGGTTCTTGGGGGGTGGGGAATGGAATTAATTGTATATATTTTTTTTTCTTCCTGGGGGGCTGTGGGAGGGTTCTCAAATGGTTGAGGGACAGCTATTGGGGAACTGTGGGGGGGATCTTGGAGGGTTCGGTTCACGTTTTTTGTCATGGTGGTAGATTGGTCAACATGCCCTTGACCAGGGCATTGACCCTGGATGCTTCTGTGTGTTGTTCTGAATGGGAATCTGTTGGATGACTGGTATGATGTAGTTGTTGAGCGGCTTCACTGCAAGTATATTGTATGTTTCGAATATTCAATAAATAAATAAAAACACATATTTTTTTCAGTTGGAAATCGCAAATTCAACAATGAGTTGTTTGGAAGGAATCGGTGGCAGTTGCTAACCACAAGCATTGGAACTGGGAAGTCGGGAATAAACGCACTCAGACTTGGAAAATACATTTTGAACGGTCATCCAACTCAGAATTGTAAATCTATCTCTTTCTTTGATGACAAAATTTGCCAAAGAAGGACCGCCACGCACAACAAAGTGAGTCCAAAAATGTCTTATATGCTGCTGCATAAATTATATAATATACCAGGTAGATATGGTCAGCCATATCAGCTATGTTTTTTAAAAAGGCAGTAAACGAGGCTGAATGAATTATTTCGCTGTCAGACAAGGCTCTGCTGATAGCCAGGTGTAGCAGTGGTAAAGATTCACTACATGGTGCTGAAAAGAAAGCTGTGTTGTTGGGACAGCTTTGTGTAGGCCCTAACAGTTTGTGGGCACCGCTTGTCATTATTATAGTGCAATTAATGTATTGTTTAGTGTTGTATTGTGTAGTGGCTTTGCTGGCATGTATAAAAAATGTTTTTGCCCCACCAAGATTTACATGCTAAAATCACCACTGATCATAAGGCTTTTCTTTGCGGGCCTAGTTATACCCTAACGTGATGTTATGTTTGATACTGGCGCTCCAAGGTATGCGCCGAAATCGCCAAGCAGCTAACTTCGAAGCAGTGTGCCGATGCGTGTATCACTCCATCAGATGCACGTCATCAATGACATCTGAAGCGTCGTTTGATCACGTGCTTTTTCAAACCGTCTGTTGCAAAATGCCCAGATCCCAATGAGTTCGCTGTGGGTGCTTTCTTCGATGAAGCTGCTTTCAAACATCGACCTCTAATGGATACCGTAGATACCGTGGATAGATTTAGTTAGGGTTTTGTAATTACACCTGACCGGTAGCTTAGCAGGTAGAGTAGGAAACTTTGGAACATGAGGGTGTGAGGTTGAATCCTGCTCAAGGTGCACTATTTTGAAAAGAGTTTTATGTGAATCCACACTATCTGCACTGTTGTTCAAATGATACATTTTATTTAGTATAGTATAAACGTCTGTCTTAAGCATCCTAAATTATGCCAAAATAGTTAACTTGAAGGCAAAAGGGAAAGCATGATGTAAGATGCAAACTTGATATTCCAACTGATTGTACGCTGCTAAAGCCAACAACTTAGTGCTGTGCCACAAAGATTTGATTAGGAAGACACATTTCAGTTGAATACATTCAGTTGGACAACTGACTAGGTATCCCCCTTTCCCTTTCCCTAAATCAGTAGAGGAAAAAAAGAGTATATCTGATAATTACACATTGCTATCTATTACTGACCAGCAGATGTCACTAATGTATATTGTGAACGAATAAAGAAGCTCAGAGTAATTAACCTATTTTCAAGACAATTGATTGGAAAGCCTCAATGCTTCCAGAAGCTTAGTTTCCCCATCACTAATGCTGGCTTGCAACGTGATGTGTAATTCCTATTGGAATCCAGCCGGAGGTAGGATATCCAACAAGTGGAATTGTTGATCACCTGCAACATGCATTCAGAATGAGTGCCAGGGCAGGGAAGACTGAATACTGAGACAACCTCAATAAACTGGAACAATCATCTCAGTAACGGGTGCAATACATCCAATTACTAACAGACTGGATTAGTTTATTAAGAAAACTGAATGTTATTTATCTTGTTCAGCATCAAATGTATCAACCAATCAATGTACATGCAAAAACACAGATACTGTATTACAGTTAAAGCACTGGTGGAAAAAGTACCCAATTGTCATACTTGAGTCAAAGAAAAGATACCTTAATAGAAAATGACTCAAGTAAAAGTGAAAGTCACCCAGTAAAATACTACTCGAGTAAAAGTCTAAAAGCATGTGGTTTTAAATATACTTAAGTATCAAAAGTAAATGTAATTGCTAAAATGTACTTAAGTACTGAAAATAAAAGTAAAAGTAAAAATAATTTCAAATTCCATATATTAAACATAATTTTTTTGTTTTTTTATTTACGGATAACCAGGGGTACACTCCAACACAGACACAATTTACAAACAAAGCATGTGTGTTTAGTGAGTCTGCCAGATCAGAGGCAGTAGGGATGACCAGGGATGTTCGTATGATACGTGCGTGAATTGGACCATTTTCCTGGAATGCTAGCCATTCAAAATGTAACAAATATTTTTGAGTGTCAGGGAAGATGTATGGATTAAAAAGTACAAAAGTGTCTTTAGGAATGTAGTGAAGTAAAAGTAAAAGTTGTCAAAAATATAAATAGTCAAATTAAGTACAGATACCCCCAAAAATGACTTATATAGTACTTTCAAGTATTTTTACTTAAGTACTTTACACCACTTGTCACGTTCGTGATGAGAGACAGACCAAGGCGCAGCGTGATTAGAGTTCCACATCTTTTAATAAACAGTGAAACTTCTACAAAACAATAAACCAACAACGAAACGTGAAAGTAGTGGTGCTACATGCACATACACAAAACAATATCCCACAAAGCAGGTGGGAACAGGGACTCCTTAAGTATGATCCCCAATTAGAGACAACGAACATCAGCTGCCTCTAATTGGGAACCATACTAAGGGCACCAACATAGAGATGAAAAGACTAGAACACCCCCTAGTCATGCCCTGACCTATACAACACCATAGAGAACCAAGGGCTCTCTATAGTCAGGGCGTGACACCACTGAATAAAATAAACAATTCGGAAAATCTCCCTGCAATAGAGCATGCCGGGAAATATTATATGTGGTTCTATGTAGAACTCTTCCTGCCTTCCAAAGAATCCTTGTTGCTTTCCAAAGAATCATCAAAGAACCCTTTCTTCTTAAAACGATTCTTAGAATGTTAAAGGTTCTAGGTAGAACCCTTTGCCTTACAAACTGATCAAAACAGTTCTTGGTAGAACCCAATCCCTCTGCAAATAACCATTAACCAGATTAAATGGAATATAATTGCATTCTGAAGTGTAAAGTGTTTTGCTTTGAGAAAGAATACAGTCCAGTGTGTTACATTCGAGTAAAGTGTAACATAATGTGTTCTACCTTAGAGGAGAACTTGAGGTGAACCTCGGCCTCGTCAGACAGACTCTTCTTTAGCTGAGCCCAGGCCTCCCCAAGAGTACTGAGGAGAGAAATAAGAAACGACACTATCACTATATGACACCACAGAGTACTGAGGACAGAGACAACACACCACATTAGACCAGAGAGACAACACAACACGTTAGACCAGAGAGACAACACACCACGTTAGACCAGAGAGACAACACACCACGTTAGACCAGAGACAACATACCACGTTAGACCAGAGAGACAACACACCACGTTAGACCAGAGACAACACACCATGTTAGACCAGAATGACAACACACCACATTAGACCAGAGAGACAACACACCATGTTAGACCAGAGACAACACACCATGTTAGACCAGAGAGACAACACACCATGTTAGACCAGAGAGACAACACACCACGTTAGACCAGAGAGACAACACACCATGTTAGACCAGAGACAACACACCATGTTAGACCAGAGAGACAACACACCACGTTAGACCAGAGAGACAACACACCATGTTAGACCAGAGACAACACACCATGTTAGACCAGAGAGACAACACACCATCTTAGACCAGAGACAACACACCATGTTAGACCAGAGACAACACACCATGTTAGACCAGAGAGACAACACACCACGTAAGACCAGAGACAACACACCATGTTAGACCAAAGACACAATACACCATGTTAGACCAGAGAGACAACACACCACATTAGACCAGAGAGACAACACACCATGTTAGACCAGAGACAACACACCATGTTAGACCAGAGAGACAACACACCATGTTAGACCAGAGAGACAACACACCACGTTAGACCAGAGAGACAACACACCATGTTAGACCAGAGACAACACACCATGTTAGACCAGAGAGACAACACACCACGTTAGACCAGAGAGACAACACACCATGTTAGACCAGAGACAACACACCATGTTAGACCAGAGAGACAACACACCATCTTAGACCAGAGACAACACACCATGTTAGACCAGAGACAACACACCATGTTAGACCAGAATGACAACACACCACATTAGACCAGAGAGACAACACACCATGTTAGACCAGAGACAACACACCATGTTAGACCAGAGAGACAACACACCATGTTAGACCAGAGAGACAACACACCACGTTAGACCAGAGAGACAACACACCATGTTAGACCAGAGACAACACACCATGTTAGACCAGAGAGACAACACACCACGTTAGACCAGAGAGACAACACACCATGTTAGACCAGAGACAACACACCATGTTAGACCAGAGAGACAACACACCATCTTAGACCAGAGACAACACACCATGTTAGACCAGAGACAACACACCATGTTAGACCAGAGAGACAACACACCACGTAAGACCAGAGACAACACACCATGTTAGACCAAAGACACAATACACCATGTTAGACCAGAGAGACAACACACCACATTAGACCAGAGAGACAACACACCATGTTAGACCAGAGACAACACACCATGTTAGACCAGAGAGACAACACACCATGTTAGACCAGAGAGACAACACACCACGTTAGACCAGAGAGACAACACACCATGTTAGACCAGAGACAACACACCATGTTAGACCAGAGAGACAACACACCACGTTAGACCAGAGAGACAACACACCATGTTAGACCAGAGACAACACACCATGTTAGACCAGAGAGACAACACACCATCTTAGACCAGAGACAACACACCATGTTAGACCAGAGACAACACACCATGTTAGACCAGAGAGACAACACACCACGTAAGACCAGAGACAACACACCATGTTAGACCAAAGACACAATACACCATGTTAGACCAGAGAGACAACACACCATGTTAGATCAGAGAGACAACACAACATGTTAGACCAGAGACAACACACCATGTTAGACCAGAGAGACAACACACCGTGTTAGACCAGAAACAACACACCATATTAGACCAGAGACAACACACCATGTTACATCAGAGACAACACACCATGTTAGACCAGAGAGACAACACACCATGTTAGACCAGAGAGACAACACCATGTTAGATCAGAGACAACACACCATTTTAGACCAGAGACAACACACCACATTAGACCAGAGAGACAACACACCACGTTAGACCAGAGAGACAACACACCACGTTAGACCAGAGAGACAACACACCATGTTAGACCAGAGAGACAACACACCATGTTAGACCAGAGACAACACACCATGTTACATCAGAGACAACACACAATGTTAGACCAGAGCGACAACACACCATGTTAGACCAGAGATAACACACCATGTTAGACCAGAGACAACACACCATGTTAGACCAGAGAGACAACACACCATGTTAGACCAGAGATAACACACCATGTTAGACCAGAAATAACACACCATGTTAGACCAGAGACAACACACCATGTTAGACCAGAGACAACACACCATGTTAGACCAGAGAGACAACACACCATGTTAGACCAGAGACAAGACACCATGTTAGACCAGAGACAAGACACCATGTTAGACCAGAGACAACACACCACGTTAGACAAGTCAGGGTGGATCCTGCCAAACAGAGAGAAAGAGATGAGGTTCTGCTTTACAGAGTGATTGACATTTAAAGGCAATGTTCCCACTTTAGCGGAGATTGCATTCACGGTAAACAGTGCATATGTCGGCTCAATGGGAAATGACCTTTACATTTCTATGGCGGAATCTGTAACGCTTCAGCTTTACAGACTAAATAGAGCCTTAAAAGTTCATAGACAGTTTATAACCCAGAAGGCAGCCCATCTCATAGCAGTGCCTGGTCCTCGGCAAGTTCACTGGCTGGTTAGGAGGATGTAGACATTGAGGATATGAGATAAAGCCGAACCGTTTAATGGTTTCCCATTACCTTAGAAAATTCTGCAAGTCAACTGTTTTCATAGCCAAGTTCTGTGACATAATGCATTGTTGGAAAATTATATCTTTAATTAACTTTTACAAATGAATGTTGTGACAACTTATATCCAATCAATCATATCTACAGAATATAATGACTAAGGTGAGTGGACACCAACATTAACAATGATCATAGCAGAAGGTAAAAATACATTGTTAAAAACTCTATATCCTAGCCGAAATTAAAAGCAAATTGGAAGCCATGGTACGCCAGTGAATGAGACGTTAGGCTAGCCTTGACAACTAGGTAACCTCTTCTCCTCTACTCAGGCAAAAATAAAGTTTAGCTTAAAAACATATTGTATCACAGTGCCTCTCCTCTTTCGAAATATCTAATTTAACTGTATATAAGAATATAAATATGTACAGTATCTATGAATAGTGTGTAAATAGTATTTTCGTTGTCTCTTGGTGTCTTTCCTATATACAGTATAACTCTTTTATTGTATTTTAATGTTTAATTTAATGTAATATCTTATGTTGTTCTTGTTTATAACTGTTCTATACTTTGTCATGTATTTGTATGTTTCATGTGGACCCCAGGAAAAGTAAAGGGAAAGGGGGATAAGCTTCTGCATGTGCAGTAGCTAATGTGGATCCTAATAAACTAAACTCCTCTGAACACACATCTTAAGTCCTTCATTCCAAACATTAGCAGAATATTTATCCAAGGGCCATGAAAGTAGGCAGCAGCAGACCCATACAGCCATGAGGCACTACAGGCTGTGGGTCTGGAACTGAGGAGAGGGGCTGAGGGTCTTTAACCAGTTCACATCAAAGCACCACTCTGAATGGAAGATGTGTGCACATTCCTACAGCATCAGGGTGCTGCTCTCTGCTCGGCCCCCTGCCACTTTGAGAGGCATCGGAGAAGAGACAGAAGATATATCAAGAAGAGATAAAAGATGGATCAGGAAGAGATAGAAGATCAAGAAGAAATAGTGGATCAAAAAGCGATAGAAGACGGATCAAGAGGAGATTACATTTACATTTTAGTCATTTAGCAGACGCTCTTATCCAGAGCGACTTACAGTAGTGAATGCATACATTTCATAAATGTTTTTTCCTGTGCTGGCCCCCCGTGGGAATCGAACCCACAACCCTGGCGTTGCAAACACCATGCTCTACCAACTGAGCTACAGGGAAGGCTAGAAGATGGATCATGAAGACATATTCAGGGTAGCGGGCAGGATAGCAGGCAGGGCAGCAAGCAGGGCAGCAAGAAGGGCAGCAGGCAGGGCAGCAGGCAGGGCAGCTGGTAGGGTGGCAGGTAGAGTAGAGAACAGGGTGGCAGGCAGGGCAGCAGGCAGGGCAGCAAGCAGGGTAGGAGGCAGGGTAGCAGGCAGGGCAGTAGGCAGAGTAGAAACAGGGTAGTAGGCAGGGTAGCAGGCAGGGTAGCAGAAAGGGCAGCAGGCAGGGCAGCAGGTAGGGTAGAAAGCAGGGTAGAAGCAGGGTAGCGGGCAGGGCAGCCAGCAGGGTAGCAGGCAGGGCAGCAGGCAGGATAGCAGGCAGGGTAGCAGGCAGGGCAGCAGGCAGGGTAGTAGGCGGGGTAGCTGAAGGGTAGAAAGTAGAGTAGAGAGCAGGGTAGGAAGTAGGGTAGCAGGTAGGGCCGCAGGTAGAGTAGAAAGCAGGTTAGCAGGCAAGGTAGCAGGTAGGGTAGCGATAGGGCGGCAGGCAGGCAGCAGGCAGGGCAGTAGGCAGGATAGGAGGCGGGGTAGAAGGAAGGGTAGAAGGTAGAGTAGAGAGCAGGGTAGAAGGTAGGGCCGCAGGGAGAGTAGAAAGCAGGTTAGCAGGCAAGGTAGAGGGTAGGGTAGCAGGTAGGGCAGCAGGCAGGCAGCAGGCAGGGTAGAAGGTAGGGTAGAAGACGGATTACCAGGACATGAACTCAGAGCATGCGCTGACCAACTGGCAAGTGTCTTCAATGACATTTTCAACCTGTCCCTGACTGTGTCTGTAATACCAACATGTTTCAAGCAGACCACCATAGTGCCTGTGCCCAAGAACACTAAGGTAACCTGCCTACGGACCCGTAGCACTCACTCACCATTATCCCAGAAACCCTAAACCCATTTCAATTTGCATTCTGCCCCAACAGATCCACAAATGAAGCAAGCTCTATTGCACTCCACACTGCCCTTTCACACCTGGGCAAAAGGAACACCTATGTTAGAATGCTATTCATTGACTACAGCTCAGCGTTCAACACCATAGTGCCCTCAAAGCTCATCACTAAGCTAAGGACCCTGGGACTAAACACCTCCCTCTACAACTGGATCCTGGACTTCCTGCCGGGCTGCCCCCAGGTGGTAAGGGTAGGTAACATCACAGCCGCCACACTAATCCTCAACACGGGGGCCCCTCAGGGGTGCGTGCTCAGTCCCCTCCTGAACTCCCTGTTCACTCATGACTGCATGGTCAGGCACGACTCCAAGACCATCATTAAATTTGCTGATGACACAACAGTGGAGACAGCCTATAGGGAGGAGGTCAGAGACCTGGCCGTGTGGTGCCAGAACAACAACCTCTCCTTCAACGTGATCAAGACAAAGGAGATGATTGTGGACTACAGGAAAAAGAGGATCGAGCACGCCCCTATTATCATCGACGGGGCTGTAGTGGAGCAGGTTGAGAGCTCCAAGTTCCTTGGTGTCCACATCACCAACAAACTAACATGGTCCAAGCACACCAAGACAGTCGTGAAGAGGGCACGACAATGCCTATTCCCCCTCAGAAAAGATTTGGCATGGGTCCTCAGATCCTCAAAAGGTTCTACAGCTGCACCATCGAGGGCATCCTGACTGGTTGCATCACTGCCTGGTACGGCAACTGCTCAGCTTCCGACCGCAAGGCACTACAGAGGGTAGTGCATACGGCCCAGTACATCACTGGGGCCAAGCTTCCTGCCATCCAGGACCTCTATACCAGGCGGTGTCAGAGGAAGGCCCTAAAAATTGTCAAGGACTCCAGCCACCCTAGTCATAGACTGTTCTCTCTGCTAACGCAAGGCAAGCGGTACCAGCGCTCCAAGTCTAGGTCCAAAAGACTTCTTAACAGCTTCTACCTCCAGGTCATAAGACTTCTGGACAGCTAATCAAATGGCTACCCAGGCTATTTGCATTGCCCCCCCCCCTCTTTTACATTGCTGCTACTCTCTGTTTATTATCTATGCATAGTCACTTTACTCTACCTACATGTACATATTACCTCGAAATACCGGTGCCCTCGCACATTGACACTGTACCGGTACCCCCCTGTATATAGCCTCGCTATTGTTATTTTACTGCTGCTCTTTAATTATTTGTTACTTTTATTTGTTATTTTTACCTATCTACTTTTTACTTAACACTTATTTTTTCTTAAAACTGCATTGTTGGTTAAGGGCTTGTAAGTAAGCATTTCACTGTAAGGTTGTATTCGGCACATGTGACAAATACAATTTGATTTGGTTTGATAATACATTATCGTGCTGTGTTGCTCTCTCTATATGAAACAATTCCACCCCACTCTGCCATTCTATCACAACAAAACTGGTGTAGTAGTGCAGTAGATGAGAGGTAAGATGATACAGATGGTTATAAAACTCAGAGCAGGGGTTTTACTAGTCCAGCATCATATTGCAGGAGAGTGCTGTACTGTCTTTGTTTTAGAGCTGACCGTTGGGCAGTATCATATCTCTAATGCAGGACAGTGCTGTACTGTCTTTGTTTCAGTGTTAACTGTAGGGCAGTATCATATTACAGTATTCCTCTCTCTTCTCTATTCTCACCCCCTTAGAAACCTACACTGAAGAAAAATATGAAGGGAACATGCAACAATTTCATATACAGTTAATGTAAATAAATCAGTCAATTGAAATAAATTCATTATACTCTAATCTATGGATTTCACATGACTGGGAATACAGAGATGCATCTGTTGGTCACAGATACCTTAAAGAAAAGCAGTCAGTATCTGGTGTGACCACCTGTTGCCTCATGCATTACCTTCTCATACAGTTCATCAGGCTGTTGATTGTGAGCTGTGGAAAGTTGTTCCACTCCTCTTCAATGGCTATTCTCCTCCAGTATTTATGCTGCAGTAGTTTATGTGTCGGGGGGCTAGGGTCAGTCTGTCACATCTGGAGTATTTCTCTTGTCTTTTCCGGTGTCCTGTGTGAATTTAAATATGCTCTCTCTAATTCTCTCTTTCTCTTTCTTTCTTTCTCTCTCTCAGAGGACCTGATCCCTAGGACCATGCCTCAGGACTACCTGGCTTGATGACTCCTTGCTGTCCCCAGTTCACCTGGCCGTGCTGCTGCTCCAGTTCCAACTGTTCTGCCTGCAGCTATGGAACCCTGACCTGTTCACCGGACGTGCTACCTGTCCCAGACCTGTTGTCCCAGACCTGCTGGAACCCTGACCTATTCACCGGACGTGATACCTGTCCCAGACCTGCTGTTTTCAACTCTCTAGAGACAGCAGGAGCGGTAGAGATACTCTCAAAGATCGGCTATGAAAAAGCCAACTGACACTTACTCTTGTGTTACTGACTTGTTGCATCCTCGACAACTACTATGATTATTATTATTTGACAATGCTGGTCATGAACATTTGAACATCTAGGCCATGTGCTGTTATAATCTCCACCCGCACAGCCAGAAGAGCCTGGTTCCTCTCTAGGTTTCTTCCTAGGTTTTGGCCTTTCTAGGGAGTTTTTCCTAGCCACCGTGCTTCTACACCTGCATTGCTTGCTGTTTGGGGTTTTAGGCTGGGTTTCTGTACAGCACTTTGTGATATCAGCTGATGTAAGAAGGGCTATATAAATAAATTTGATTTGATTTGATATTCAAAGTTGCCGGATATAGGCAGGAGAGCACACTTCTCCAGCGTGTCGTTGGCCATCGAAGGTGAGTATTTGCCCACTGAAGTCAGTTACCACGCCGAACTGCAGTCAAGATCCTGTTGAGGACGCCGAGCACACAGATGAGCTTCCCTGAGATGGTTTCTGACAGTTTGTGCAGAAATTCTTTGGTTGTGCAAACCCACGGTTTCATCAGCTGTCCGGGTGGCTGGTGTCAGACGATCCCGCAGGTGAAGAAGCCGGATGTGGAGGTCCTGGGCTGGCATGGTTACACATGGTCTGTGGTTGAACGTACTGCCAAATTCCCTAAAACAATGTTGGAGGTGGCTTATGGTAGAGAAATTATCATTCAATTCTCTGGCAACAGCTTTGGTGGACATTCCTGAAGTCTGCATGGCAATTGCATGCTCCCTCAACACTTGAGACATCTGTGGCATTGTGTTGTGTGACAAAACTGCACATTTTAGAGTTGCCTTTTATTGTCCCCAGCGCAAGGTGCAGCCGTGTAACGATCATACTGTTTAATAAGCTTCTTGATATGCCACACCTGTCAGGTGGGTGGATCATCTTGGCAAAGGAGAAATGCTCACCAACAGGGATGAAAAACAAATGTGTGCACAAAATTTGAGAGAAATAAGCTTTTTGTGCATGTGGACGTTTTCTCATGTACTTTAGGTCAGTCTGGTACAGTGACTCATTATGACTGTGTAGTAAATGTGGAATGCAGACATCTTATTACAGCCATCCCTCCCTCTCAGCCTGTCCCCTAGCAGCCTCACCATACAGCCTGCCTGTCCCCCAGCAGCCTCACCACACAGCCTGCCTGTCTCCTAGCAGCCTCACCATACAGCCAGCCTGTCCCCTAGAAACCCCTCCATACAGCCTGCCTGTCTGCCACAGGATCCAATTTACCAGACAAAGAGCTGCTCACAGCGTGTGATTCCCTATAATGCCGGAATGAAGATGGGTCCCCCCCTTCTCTCTCGCTTTCTTTTTCCCAGTGAGTCTGGGCTGATATGATGCCATAACACCCTTATAGTACCCTTCTGTCCAGCCCAGCAGTCCACATAGTGCCCATACTTCTAGACATGATTTGGTCTATCAGCATGGTATGTCTATACCGTACACCCACCAACTCCTTTCAGATCTACAAGAATTGCCTAGGAGTTGGCAAGGAATAAGCTAGGAGTTGGCTAGGAATAAGCTAGGAGTTGGCTAGGAATCAACTAGGAGTTGGCTAGGAATAAGCTAGGAGTTGGCTAGGAATCAACTAGGAGTTGGCTAGGAATCAACTAGGAGTTGGCTAGGAATAAGCTAGGAGTTGGCTAGGAATAAGCTAGGAGTTGGCTAGGAATCAACTAGGAGTTGGCTAGGAATCAACTAGGAGTTGGCTAGGAATAAGCTAGGAGTTGGCTAGAAATTGGCATAATCTGTGCAATGACTTTTGACATAGAATCTTTGAGTTGACGCGGAGAGGTTTTCTTGTATTTTCTTGTGCCATATCTTCCTAAGCGTCAGTGAGCACGTGCAGAGTGCGCGAGGCGACACGTTCAGGAATTGATGTCACTACCCACTCACCCTTCTTCCTGTCCCGCGAGGGGAATCTGTGACAGCTTGGCGAGGTTCTTGGCATATTCCTCTTCAATCTTTATCCTGAAAGAGGGAAGGAGAAAGGGAAGTTATTTACCATCGAATTTCAACACTTAGCAAGTCATTTTTCCTGTTTTGCACAAAATAGAAAAGTGCACATCTGGGTTAAAAAAGAAAAGGAAATTGACACATGAAATTGCTCAAGATAAAAAAGGAGTTGTGAAACATTGGTCTGACCAGGATTGTTGACAGATCGGCTCAGATAATGAAAGGGGATTTAGAAGTTACCTTTCTCCTATAAATTCAGCCATCTCTTTCTGCATTTGCTTCCCCTTCAGCTGTTTCTGCAGTAAGACCTCAAACCCTGAGATACAGCTTGTCCCCTGAGGGTCCTTCTTATCCATCTACACAACAACAATAATAACACAGAAATATACACTACAACAATATTTAGTGTAACATAAATCATAAAAACAAATAATACGACCAGATAACATTCAGTGTTGTGATGTGATACTGCATTCTATGTACTTAATGGTATGCATTCAATCATACAGTTACTGTATGTATTGTATTGTGGGGAAATACCAGGCCATCATTACTGCACCACCATACTCCATTCTACAGCACCACAGCCAATGATATAGAAAGTCAACATTTCACACAGTAGGGTGCATGAAATACTTGTCAACCTGTTTAAATCTGATCCTCTGTGTCTCAATGAAAACTGTAAGTCAGTGTACGGTATCCACTGTTTCTTTAGGAACGTCTCCCGGTGTCGTCACCTCAGAGAGAGTGTAACGTTAGCCCGGTATCCACTGTTTCTTTAGGAACGTCTCCCGGTGTCGTCACCTCAGAGAGAGTGTAACGTTAGCCCGGTATCCACTGTTTCTTTAGGAACGTCTCCCGGTGTCGTCACCTCAGAGAGAGTGTAACGTTAGCCCGGTATCCACTGTTTCTTTAGGAACGTCTCCCGGTGTCGTCACCTCAGAGAGAGTGTAACGTTAGCCCGGTATCCACTGTTTCTTTAGGAACGTCTCCCGGTGTCGTCACCTCAGAGAGAGTGTAGCGTTAGCCCGGTATCCACTGTTTCTTTAGGAACGTCTCCCGGTGTCGTCACCTCAGAGAGAGTGTAGCGTTAGCCCGGTATCCACTGTTTCTTTAGGAACGTCTCCCGGTGTCGTCACCTCAGAGAGAGTGTAGCGTTAGCCCGGTATCCACTGTTTCTTTAGGAACGTCTCCCGGTGTCGTCACCTCAGAGAGAGTGTAACGTTAGCCCGGTATGCACTGTTTCTTTAGGAACGTCTCCCGGTGTCGTCACCTCAGAGAGAGTGTAGCGTTAGCCCGGTATCCACTGTTTCTTTAGGAACATCTCCCGGTGTCGTCACCTCAGAGAGAGTGTAGCGTTAGCCCGGTATCCACTGTTTCTTTAGGAACGTCTCCCGGTGTCGTCACGTTAGCCCGGTATCCACTGTTTCTTTAGGAACGTCTCCCGGTGTCGTCACCTCAGAGAGAGTGTAGCGTTAGCCCGGTATGCACTGTTTCTTTAGGAACGTCTCCCGGTGTCGTCACCTCAGAGAGAGTGTAGCGTTAGCCCGGTATCCACTGTTTCTTTAGGAACGTCTCCCGGTGTCGTCACCTCAGAGAGAGTGTAACGTTAGCCCGGTATCCACTGTTTCTTTAGGAACGTCTACCGGTGTCGTCACCTCAGAGAGAGTGTAGCGTTAGCCCGGTATGCACTGTTTCTTTAGGAACGTCTCCCGGTGTCGTCACCTCAGAGAGAGTGTAACGTTAGCCCGGTATCCACTGTTTCTTTAGGAACGTCTCCCGGTGTCGTCACCCTCAGAGAGAGTGTAGCGTTAGCCCGGTATCCACTGTTTCTTTAGGAACGTCTCCCGGTGTCGTCACCTCAGAGAGAGTGTAACGTTAGCCCGGTATCCACTGTTTCTTTAGGAACGTCTCCCGGTGTCGTCACCTCAGAGAGAGTGTAACGTTAGCCCGGTATCCACTGTTTCTTTAGGAACGTCTCCCGGTGTCGTCAACTCAGAGAGAGTGTAGCGTCAGCCCGGTATCCACTGTTTCTTTAGGAATGTCTCCCGGTGTCGTCACCTCAGAGAGAGTGTAGCGTTAGCCCGGTATCCACTGTTTCTTTAGGAACGTCTCCCGGTGTCGTCACCTCAGAGAGAGTGTAACGTTAGCCCGGTATCCACTGTTTCTTTAGGAACGTCTCCCGGTGTCGTCACCTCAGAGAGAGTGTAGCGTTAGCCCGGTATCCACTGTTTCTTTAGGAACGTCTCCCGGTGTCGTCACCTCAGAGAGAGTGTAGCGTTAGCCCGGTTTCCACTGTTTCTTTAGGAACGTCTCCCGGTGTCGTCACCTCAGAGAGAGTGTAGCGTTAGCCCGGTATCCACTGTTTCTTTAGGAACGTCTCCCGGTGTCGTCACCTCAGAGAGAGTGTAACGTTAGCCCGGTATGCACTGTTTCTTTAGGAACGTCTCCCGGTGTCGTCACCTCAGAGAGAGTGTAACGTTAGCCCGGTATCCACTGTTTCTTTAGGACCGTCTCCCGGTGTCGTCACCTCAGAGAGAGTGTAGCGTTAGCCCGGTATCCACTGTTTCTTTAGGACCGTCTCCCGGTGTCGTCACCTCAGAGAGAGTGTAGCGTTAGCCCGGTATCCACTGTTTCTTTAGGAACGTCTCCCGGTGTCGTCACCTCAGAGAGAGTGTAGCGTTAGCCCGGTATGCACTGTTTCTTTAGGAACGTCTCCCGGTGTCGTCACCTCAGAGAGAGTGTAGCGTTAGCCCGGTATCCACTGTTTCTTTAGGAACGTCTCCCGGTGTCGTCACCTCAGAGAGAGTGTAGCGTTAGCCCGGTATGCACTGTTTCTTTAGGAACGTCTCCCGGTGTCGTCACCTCAGAGAGAGTGTAGCGTTAGCCCGGTATGCACTGTTTCTTTAGGAACGTCTCCCGGTGTCGTCACCTCAGAGAGAGTGTAGCGTTAGCCCGGTATCCACTGTTTCTTTAGGAACGTCTCCCGGTGTCGTCACCTCAGAGAGAGTGTAGCGTTAGCCCGGTATCCACTGTTTCTTTAGGAACGTCTCCCGGTGTCGTCACCTCAGAGAGAGTGTAACGTTAGCCCGGTATCCCCTGTTTCTTTAGGAACGTCTCCCGGTGTCGTCACCTCAGAGAGAGTGTAACGTTAGCCCGGTATCCACTGTTTCTTTAGGAACGTCTCCCGGTGTCGTCACCTCAGAGAGAGTGTAGCGTTAGCCCGGTATGCACTGTTTCTTTAGGAACGTCTCCCGGTGTCGTCACCTCAGAGAGAGTGTAGCGTTAGCCCGGTATGCACTGTTTCTTTAGGAACGTCTCCCGGTGTCGTCACCTCAGAGAGAGTGTAGCGTCAGCCCGGTATCCACTGTTTCTTTAGGAACGTCTCCCGGTGTCGTCACCTCAGAGAGAGTGTAGCGTTAGCCCGGTATGCACTGTTTCTTTAGGAACGTCTCCCGGTGTCGTCACCTCAGAGAGAGTGTAGCGTTAGCCCGGTATGCACTGTTTCTTTAGGAACGTCTCCCGGTGTCGTCACCTCAGAGAGAGTGTACCGTTAGCCCGGTATGCACTGTTTCTTTAGGAACGTCTCCCGGTGTCGTCACCTCAGAGAGAGTGTAACGTTAGCCCGGTATCCACTGTTTCTTTAGGAACGTCTCCCGGTGTCGTCACCTCAGAGAGAGTGTAACGTTAGCCCGGTATCCACTGTTTCTTTAGGAACGTCTCCCGGTGTCGTCACCTCAGAGAGAGTGTAGCGTTAGCCCGGTATCCACTGTTTCTTTAGGAACGTCTCCCGGTGTCGTCACCTCAGAGAGAGTGTAGCGTTAGCCCGGTATCCACTGTTTCTTTAGGAACGTCTCCCGGTGTCGTCACCTCAGAGAGAGTGTAGCGTTAGCCCGGTATCCACTGTTTCTTTAGGAACGTCTCCCGGTGTCGTCACCTCAGAGAGAGTGTAGCGTTAGCCCGGTATCCACTGTTTCTTTAGGAACGTCTCCCGGTGTCGTCACCTCAGAGAGAGTGTAGCGTTAGCCCGGTATCCACTGTTTCTTTAGGAACGTCTCCCGGTGTCGTCACCTCAGAGAGAGTGTAGCGTCAGCCCGGTATCCACTGTTTCTTTAGGAACGTCTCCCGGTGTCGTCACCTCAGAGAGAGTGTAGCGTTAGCCCGGTATCCACTGTTTCTTTAGGAACGTCTCCCGGTGTCGTCACCTCAGAGAGAGTGTAGCGTTAGCCCGGTATCCACTGTTTCTTTAGGAACGTCTCCCGGTGTCGTCACCTCAGAGAGAGTGTAGCGTTAGCCCGGTATCCACTGTTTCTTTAGGAACGTCTCCCGGTGTCTTCACCTCAGAGAGAGTGTAGCGTTAGCCCGGTATCCACTGTTTCTTTAGGAACGTCTCCCGGTGTCTTCACCTCAGAGAGAGTGTAACGTTAGCCCGGTATCCACTGTTTCTTTAGGAACGTCTCCCGGTGTCGTCACCTCAGAGAGAGTGTAGCGTTAGCCCGGTATCCACTGTTTCTTTAGGAACGTCTCCCGGTGTCGTCACCTCAGAGAGAGTGTAGCGTTAGCCCGGTATCCACTGTTTCTTTAGGAACGTCTCCCGGTGTCTTCACCTCAGAGAGAGTGTAGCGTTAGCCCGGTATCCACTGTTTCTTTAGGAACGTCTCCCGGTGTCTTCACCTCAGAGAGAGTGTAACGTTAGCCCGGTATCCACTGTTTCTTTAGGAACGTCTCCCGGTGTCGTCACCTCAGAGAGAGTGTAGCGTTAGCCCGGTATGCACTGTTTCTTTAGGAACGTCTCCCGGTGTCGTCACCTCAGAGAGAGTGTAGCGTTAGCCCGGTATCCACTGTTTCTTTAGGAACGTCTCCCGGTGTCGTCACCTCAGAGAGAGTGTAGCGTTAGCCCGGTATCCACTGTTTCTTTAGGAACGTCTCCCGGTGTCGTCACCTCAGAGAGAGTGTAGCGTTAGCCCGGTATCCACTGTTTCTTTAGGAACGTCTCCCGGTGTCGTCACCTCAGAGAGAGTGTAGCGTTAGCCCGGTATGCACTGTTTCTTTAGGAACGTCTCCCGGTGTCGTCACCTCAGAGAGAGTGTAGCGTTAGCCCGGTATCCACTGTTTCTTTAGGAACGTCTCCCGGTGTCGTCACCTCAGAGAGAGTGTAGCGTTAGCCCGGTATCCACTGTTTCTTTAGGAACGTCTCCCGGTGTCGTCACCTCAGAGAGAGTGTAACGTTAGCCCGGTATCCACTGTTTCTTTAGGAACGTCTCCCGGTGTCGTCACCTCAGAGAGAGTGTAGCGTTAGCCCGGTATCCACTGTTTCTTTAGGAACGTCTCCCGGTGTCGTCACCTCAGAGAGAGTGTAGCGTTAGCCCGGTATCCACTGTTTCTTTAGGAACGTCTCCCGGTGTCGTCACCTCAGAGAGAGTGTAAGGTTAGCCCGGTATCCACTGTTTCTTTAGGAACGTCTCCCGGTGTCGTCACCTCAGAGAGAGTGTAGCGTTAGCCCGGTATCCACTGTTTCTTTAGGAACGTCTCCCGGTGTCGTCACCTCAGAGAGAGTGTAGCGTTAGCCCGGTATCCACTGTTTCTTTAGGAACGTCTCCCGGTGTCGTCACCTCAGAGAGAGTGTAGCGTTAGCCCGGTATCCACTGTTTCTTTAGGAACGTCTCCCGGTGTCGTCACCTCAGAGAGAGTGTAACGTTAGCCCGGTATCCACTGTTTCTTTAGGAACGTCTCCCGGTGTCGTCACCTCAGAGAGAGTGTAGCGTTAGCCCGGTATCCACTGTTTCTTTAGGAACGTCTCCCGGTGTCGTCACCTCAGAGAGAGTGTAGCGTTAGCCCGGTATCCACTGTTTCTTTAGGAACGTCTCCCGGTGTCGTCACCTCAGAGAGAGTGTAGCGTTAGCCCGGTATCCACTGTTTCTTTAGGAACGTCTCCCGGTGTCGTCACCTCAGAGAGAGTGTAACGTTAGCCCGGTATCCACTGTTTCTTTAGGAACGTCTCCCGGTGTCGTCACCTCAGAGAGAGTGTAGCGTTAGCCCGGTATCCACTGTTTCTTTAGGAACGTCTCCCGGTGTCGTCACCTCAGAGAGAGTGTAGCGTTAGCCCGGTATCCACTGTTTCTTTAGGAACGTCTCCCGGTGTCGTCACCTCAGAGAGAGTGTAGCGTTAGCCCGGTATCCACTGTTTCTTTAGGATCGTCTCCCGGTGTCGTCACCTCAGAGAGAGTGTAGCGTTAGCCCGGTATGCACTGTTTCTTTAGGAACGTCTCCCGGTGTCGTCACCTCAGAGAGAGTGTAGCGTTAGCCCGGTATGCACTGTTTCTTTAGGAACGTCTCCCGGTGTCGTCACCTCAGAGAGAGTGTAGCGTTAGCCCGGTATCCACTGTTTCTTTAGGAACGTCTCCCGGTGTCGTCACCTCAGAGAGAGTGTAGCGTTAGCCCGGTATCCACTGTTTCTTTAGGACCGTCTCCCGGTGTCGTCACCTCAGAGAGAGTGTAGCGTTAGCCCGGTATCCACTGTTTCTTTAGGAACGTCTCCCGGTGTCGTCACCTCAGAGAGAGTGTAGCGTTAGCCCGGTATCCACTGTTTCTTTAGGAACGTCTCCCGGTGTCGTCACCTCAGAGAGAGTGTAACGTTAGCCCGGTATCCACTGTTTCTTTAGGAACGTCTCCCGGTGTCGTCACCTCAGAGAGAGTGTAGCGTTAGCCCGGTATCCACTGTTTCTTTAGGAACGTCTCCCGGTGTCGTCACCTCAGAGAGAGTGTAACGTCAGCCCGGTATCCACTGTTTCTTTAGGAACGTCTCCCGGTGTCGTCACCTCAGAGAGAGTGTAACGTCAGCCCGGTATCCACTGTTTCTTTAGGAACGTCTCCCGGTGTCGTCACCTCAGAGAGAGTGTAACGTCAGCCCGGTATCCACTGTTTCTTTAGGAACGTCTCCCGGTGTCGTCACCTCAGAGAGAGTGTAACGTTAGCCCGGTATCCACTGTTTCTTTAGGAACGTCTCCCGGTGTCGTCACCTCAGAGAGAGTGTAGCGTTAGCCCGGTATCCACTGTTTCTTTAGGAACGTCTCCCGGTGTCGTCACCTCAGAGAGAGTGTAGCGTTAGCCCGGTATGCACTGTTTCTTTAGGAACGTCTCCCGGTGTCGTCACCTCAGAGAGAGTGTAACGTTAGCCCGGTATCCACTGTTTCTTTAGGAACGTCTCCCGGTGTCGTCACCTCAGAGAGAGTGTAACGTTAGCCCGGTATCCACTGTTTCTTTAGGAACGTCTCCCGGTGTCGTCACCTCAGAGAGAGTGTAGCGTTAGCCCGGTATCCACTGTTTCTTTAGGAACGTCTCCCGGTGTCGTCACCTCAGAGAGAGTGTAGCGTTAGCCCGGTATCCACTGTTTCTTTAGGAACGTCTCCCGGTGTCGTCACCTCAGAGAGAGTGTAGCGTTAGCCCGGTATCCACTGTTTCTTTAGGAACGTCTCCCGGTGTCGTCACCTCAGAGAGAGTGTAGCGTAAGCCCGGTATCCACTGTTTCTTTAGGAACGTCTCCCGGTGTCGTCACCTCAGAGAGAGTGTAGCGTTAGCCCGGTATCCACTGTTTCTTTAGGAACGTCTCCCGGTGTCGTCACCTCAGAGAGAGTGTAGCGTTAGCCCGGTATCCACTGTTTCTTTAGGAACGTCTCCCGGTGTCGTCACCTCAGAGAGAGTGTAGCGTTAGCCCGGTATCCACTGTTTCTTTAGGAACGTCTCCCGGTGTCGTCACCTCAGAGAGAGTGTAGCGTTAGCCCGGTATCCACTGTTTCTTTAGGAACGTCTCCCGGTGTCGTCACCTCAGAGAGAGTGTAACGTTAGCCCGGTATCCACTGTTTCTTTAGGAACGTCTCCCGGTGTCGTCACCTCAGAGAGAGTGTAGCGTTAGCCCGGTATCCACTGTTTCTTTAGGAACGTCTCCCGGTGTCGTCACCTCAGAGAGAGTGTAGCGTTAGCCCGGTATCCACTGTTTCTTTAGGAACGTCTCCCGGTGTCGTCACCTCAGAGAGAGTGTAACGTTAGCCCGGTATGCACTGTTTCTTTAGGAACGTCTCCCGGTGTCGTCACCTCAGAGAGAGTGTAGCGTTAGCCCGGTATCCACTGTTTCTTTAGGAACGTCTCCCGGTGTCGTCACCTCAGAGAGAGTGTAACGTTAGCCCGGTATCCACTGTTTCTTTAGGAACGTCTACCGGTGTCGTCACCTCAGAGAGAGTGTAACGTTAGCCCGGTATGCACTGTTTCTTTAGGAACGTCTCCCGGTGTCGTCACCTCAGAGAGAGTGTAGCGTTAGCCCGGTATCCACTGTTTCTTTAGGAACGTCTCCCGGTGTCGTCACCTCAGAGAGAGTGTAACGTTAGCCCGGTATCCACTGTTTCTTTAGGAACGTCTCCCGGTGTCGTCACCTCAGAGAGAGTGTAGCGTTAGCCCGGTATCCACTGTTTCTTTAGGAACGTCTCCCGGTGTCGTCACCTCAGAGAGAGTGTAGCGTTAGCCCGGTATCCACTGTTTCTTTAGGAACGTCTCCCGGTGTCGTCACCTCAGAGAGAGTGTAGCGTTAGCCCGGTATCCACTGTTTCTTTCGGAACGTCTCCCGGTGTCGTCACCTCAGAGAGAGTGTAACGTTAGCCCGGTATCCACTGTTTCTTTAGGAACGTCTCCCGGTGTCGTCACCTCAGAGAGAGTGTAGCGTTAGCCCGGTATCCACTGTTTCTTTAGGAACGTCTCCCGGTGTCGTCACCTCAGAGAGAGTGTAGCGTTAGCCCGGTATCCACTGTTTCTTTAGGAACGTCTCCCGGTGTCGTCACCTCAGAGAGAGTGTAACGTTAGCCCGGTATCCACTGTTTCTTTAGGAACATCTCCCGGTGTCGTCACCTCAGAGAGAGTGTAACGTTAGCCCGGTATCCACTGTTTCTTTAGGAACGTCTCCCGGTGTCGTCACCTCAGAGAGAGTGTAACGTTAGCCCGGTATCCACTGTTTCTTTAGGAACGTCTCCCGGTGTCGTCACCTCAGAGAGAGTGTAGCGTTAGCCCGGTATCCACTGTTTCTTTAGGAACGTCTCCCGGTGTCGTCACCTCAGAGAGAGTGTAGCGTTAGCCCGGTATCCACTGTTTCTTTAGGAACGTCTCCCGGTGTCGTCACCTCAGAGAGAGTGTAGCGTTAGCCCGGTATCCACTGTTTCTTTAGGAACGTCTCCCGGTGTCGTCACCCTCAGAGAGAGTGTAACGTTAGCCCGGTATCCACTGTTTCTTTAGGAACGTCTCCCGGTGTCGTCACCTCAGAGAGAGTGTAACGTTAGCCCGGTATCCACTGTTTCTTTAGGAACGTCTCCCGGTGTCGTCACCTCAGAGAGAGTGTAGCGTTAGCCCGGTATCCACTGTTTCTTTAGGAACGTCTCCCGGTGTCGTCACCTCAGAGAGAGTGTAGCGTTAGCCCGGTATCCACTGTTTCTTTAGGAACGTCTCCCGGTGTCGTCACCTCAGAGAGAGTGTAGCGTTAGCCCGGTATCCACTGTTTCTTTAGGAACGTCTCCCGGTGTCGTCACCTCAGAGAGAGTGTAGCGTTAGCCCGGTATCCACTGTTTCTTTAGGAACGTCTCCCGGTGTCGTCACCTCAGAGAGAGTGTAACGTTAGCCCGGTATCCACTGTTTCTTTAGGAACGTCTCCCGGTGTCGTCACCCTCAGAGAGAGTGTAGCGTTAGCCCGGTATCCACTGTTTCTTTAGGAACGTCTCCCGGTGTCGTCACCTCAGAGAGAGTGTAACGTTAGCCCGGTATCCACTGTTTCTTTAGGAACGTCTCCCGGTGTCGTCACCTCAGAGAGAGTGTAACGTTAGCCCGGTATCCACTGTTTCTTTAGGAACGTCTCCCGGTGTCGTCACCTCAGAGAGAGTGTAGCGTTAGCCCGGTATCCACTGTTTCTTTAGGAACGTCTCCCGGTGTCGTCACCTCAGAGAGAGTGTAGCGTTAGCCCGGTATCCACTGTTTCTTTAGGAACGTCTCCCGGTGTCGTCACCTCAGAGAGAGTGTAGCGTTAGCCCGGTATCCACTGTTTCTTTAGGAACGTCTCCCGGTGTCGTCACCTCAGAGAGAGTGTAGCGTTAGCCCGGTATCCACTGTTTCTTTAGGAACAGTGGATAGTATAGTGTAGAGTAGTGTAAAGTACTGTAGTGTAGTGTAGGGTAGTGGAGTGTAGTGTAGAGTGGTGTAGAGTAGAGTACAGTAGTGTAGAGTAGTATAGTGATGAGTAGTGTAGAGTAGTGTAGAGTAGTGTAGTGTAGAGTAGCGTAGTGTAGAGTACAGTAGTGAAGAGTAGTGTAGTGTAGTATAGAGTAATGTAGAGTACAGTAGTGTATAGTAGTGTAGAGAAGTGTAGTGTAGAGCAGTGTTCAGTAGAGTAGTGTAGAGTAGAGTAGGGTAGCTGGTGTAGAGTAGAGTAGGGTAGTGTAAAGTAGTGTAGAGAAGTGTAGAGTAGAATACAGTAGTGTAGGAGTAGTGTAGTGTAGTGTAGTGTAGTGTAGTGTAGTGTAGTGTAGAGTAGGGTAGTTAGTGTAGAGTAGTGTAGTGTAGTGAAGAGTAGTGTATAGTAGTGTAGAGTAGAATAGAGTAGCATAGTGTAGAGTAGTGTAGAGAAGTGTAGTGCAGTTTAGAGTAGAGCAGAGTACAGTAGTGTAGAGTAGTGTAAGGAAGTGTAGTGTAGAGTAGAGTAGTGTAGAGTAGTGTAGAGAAGTGTAGTGTATAAAAGTGTAGAGTAGAGTAGTGTAGAGAAGTGTAGTGTAGTTTAGAGTAGAGTAGCGCAGAGTAGAGTAGAGAAGTGTAGATTAGTGTAGAGTAGTGTAGAGTAGAGTAGTGTAGAGTAGGGTAGAGTAGAGTAGGGTAGTGTAGTGTAGAGTAGAGTAGGGTAGAGTAGAGTAGTGTAGAGTAGAGTAGAGTAGAGTAGTGTAGATTAGAGTAGTGTAGTGTAGAGTAGAGTAGAGTAGGGTAGTGTAGAGAAGTGTAGAGTAGTGTAGGGTAGAGTAGTGTAGAGTTGTGTAACTTAGTGTGTAGTGTAGTGTAGTGTAGTGTAGGGTATTGTAGTGTAGTGTATGGTATTGTAGTTTAGAGTAGTGTAGAGTAGTGTAGTGTATTGTAGAGTAGTGTAGTGTAGAGTAGTGTAGAGTGGTGTAACGTAGTGTGTAGTGTAGTGTAGTGTAGGGTATTGTAGTGTAGTGTAGTGCAGAGTAGTGTCGTGTAGAGTAGTGTAGAGTATAGTCGAGTAGTGTAGTATATTGTAGTGTAGGGTAGAGTAGTGTAGGGTAGAGTAGTGTATTGTAGTGTAGAGTAGAGTAGAGTAGAGTAGAGGAGTGTAGAGTAGAGTCGAGTAGTGTAGTATATTGTAGTGTAGGGTAGAGTAGTGTAGGGTAGAGTAGTGTAGAGTAGTGTAGAGTAGAGTAGAGTAGTGTAATGTAGTTTAGTGTAGAGTAGTGTAGAGTAGGCTAGCGAAAGAGTAGGGTAGAGTAGTGTAGAGTAGTGTAGTGTAGAGTAGGGTAGAGTAGTGTAGTGTAGAGTAGAGTAGTGTAGAGTAGAGTACAGTAGTGTAGAGTAGTGTAGAGCAGTGTTGTGTAGTGTAGTGTAGTGTAGTGTAGGGTAGGGTAGTTAGTTTAGAGTAGTGTAGTGAAGAGTAGAGTAGATTAGAGAAGCGTAGTGTAGAGTAGTGTAGAGAAGTGTAGTGCAGTGTAGAGTAGAGTAGAGTAGAGTACAGTCGAGTAGGGTTTTGTAGTGTAGTGTAGTGCAGAGTAGTGTAGTGTAGTGTAGAGTAGTGTAGAGTAGAGTAGAGTCGAGTAGTGTAGTATATTGTAGTGTAGGGTAGAGTAGTGTAGAGTAGTGTAGAGTAGAGTAGAGTAGAGTATAGTAGAGTAGAGTATAGTAGAGTAGTGTAGAGTAGGCTAGCGAAAGAGTAGGGTAGAGTAGTGTAGAGTAGTGTAGAGTAGAGTAGTGTAGAGTAGAGTAGGGTAGAGTAGTGTAGTGTAGAGTAGAGTAGTGTAGAGTAGAGTACAGTAGTGTAGAGTAGTGTAGAGTAGTGTTATGTAGTGGTGTGTAGGGTAGTTAGTGTAGAGTAGTGTAGTGTAGTGAAGAGTAGTGTAGAGTTGGGTAGTGTAGAGTAGAGTAGAGTAGTTAGAGTAGAGTAGATTAGAGAAGCGTAGTGTAGAGAAGTGTAGTGCAGTGTAGAGTAGAGTAGAATTACAGTAGAGTAGAGTAGGGTAAAATAGAATAGAGTAGAGTAGAGTAGAGTAGATTAGAGTAGGGTAGTGTAGGGTAGTGTAGAGAAGTGTAGAGTGGTGTAACATAGTGTGTAGTGTAGTGTAGTGTAGGGTATTGTAGTGTAGTGTATGGTATTGTAGTGTAGAGTAGAGTAGTGTAGTGTAGTGTAGTGTAGAGTAGAGTAGTGTAGAGTAGTGTATTGTATTGTAGAGTAGTGTAGTGTAGAGTAGTGTAGAGTGGTGTAACGTAGTGTGTAGTGTAGTGTAGTGTAGGGTATTGTAGTGTAGTGTAGGGTATTGTAGTGTGGTGTAGTGTAGTGTAGTGCAGAGTAGTGTAGTGTAGAGTAGTGTTGAGTAGAGACGAGTAGAGTAGAGAAGTGTAGTGTATAAAAGTGTAGTGTAGAGTAGTGTAGAGAAGTGTAGTGTAGTGTAGAGTAGAGTAGGGTAGTGTAGTGTAGAGCAGAGTAGGGTAGAGTAGAGAAGAGTAGTGTAGAGTACAGTAGTGTACAGTAGAGTAGAGTACAGTAGTGTAGCGTAGAGTAGTGTAGTGTAGAGTAGGGTAGTGTAGAGAAGTGTAGAGTAGTGTAGGGTAGAGTAGTGTAGAGTGGTGTAACATAGTGTGTAGTGTAGTGTAGTGTATTGTAGAGTAGTGTAGAGTAGTGTAGTGTAGAGTAGAGTCGAGTAGTGTAGTATATTGTAGTGTAGGGTAGTGTAGGGTATTGTAGTGTAGTGTAGAGTCGTGTAGAGTAGAGTTGAGTAGTGTAGTATATTGTAGTGCAGGGTAGAGTAGTGTAGGGTAGAGTAGTGTATTGTAGTGTAGAGTAGAGTAGAGTCGAGTCGAGTAGTGTAGTATATTGTAGTGTAGGGTAGAGTAGTGTAGAGTAGTGTCGAGTAGAGTGGAGTAGTGTAGAGTAGTGTAGAGTAGAGTAGTGTAGAGTAGAGAAGTGTAATGTAGTTTAGTGTAGAGTAGGCTAGCAAAAGAGTAGGGTAGAGTAGTGTAGTGTAGAGTAGAGTAGGGTAGAGTAGAGTAGAGTAGTGTAGAGTAGTGTACAATAGAGTAGAGTAGAGTAGTGTAGTGTAGAGTAGAGTAGTGTAGAGTAGAGTAGAGTAGAGCAGGGCAGAGCAGTGTAGTGTAGGGTAGGGTAGAGTAGAGTAGTGTAGCGTAGAGGAGAGTAGAGTAGAGTAGAGTAGAGTAGAGTAGAGTAGAGTAGTGTAGTGTAGAGTAGTGTAGTGTAGAGTAGGGTAGGGTAGTGTAGAGAAGTGTAGAGTAGTGTAGGGTAGAGTAGTGTAGAGTAGAGTAGAGCAGGGCAGAGTAGTGTAGTGTAGGGTAGGGTAGAGTAGAGTAGTGTAGCGTAGAGGAGAGGAGAGGAGAGTAGAGTAGAGTAGAGTAGAGTAGTGTAGTGTAGAGGAGAGTAGAGTAGAGTAGAGTAGAGTAGAGTAGAGTAGAGTAGAGTAGTGTAGTGTAGTGTAGAGGAGAGTAGAGTAGAGTAGTGTAGGGTAGAGTAGTGTAGAGTAGAGTAGAGTAGGGCAGAGTAGTGTAGTGTAGGGTAGGGTAGAGTAGAGTAGTGTAGTGTAGAGGAGAGGAGAGTAGAGTAGAGGAGAGGAGAGTAGAGTAGAGTAGTGTAGTGTAGAGTAGAGTAGTGTAGCGTAGAGGAGAGGAGAGTAGAGTAGAGTAGAGTAGTGTAGCGTAGAGGAGAGTAGAGTAGAGTAGAGTAGAGTAGAGTAGAGTAGAGTAGAGTAGAGTAGAGTAGAGTAGAGCAGGGCAGAGCAGTGTAGGGTAGGGTAGGGTAGAGTAGAGTAGTGTAGCGTAGCGTAGAGGAGAGGAGAGTAGAGTAGAGTAGAGTAGAGTAGAGTAGAGTAGAGTAGAGTAGTGTAGTGTAGAGTAGTGTAGTGTAGAGTAGGGTAGTGTAGAGAAGTGTAGAGTAGTGTAGGGTAGAGTAGTGTAGAGTGGTGTAACATAGTGTGTAGTGTAGTGTAGTGTATTGTAGAGTAGTGTAGAGTAGTGTAGTGTAGAGTAGAGTCGAGTAGTGTAGTATATTGTAGTGTAGGGTAGTGTAGGGTAGTGTAGTGTAGAGTAGTGTAGAGTAGAGTTGAGTAGTGTAGTATATTGTAGTGCAGGGTAGAGTAGTGTAGGGTAGAGTAGTGTATTGTAGTGTAGAGTAGAGTAGAGTCGAGTAGTGTAGTATATTGTAGTGTAGGGTAGAGTAGTGTAGAGTAGTGTAGAGTAGAGTAGTGTAGAGTAGAGTAGAGTAGTGTAGTGTAGAGTAGAGAAGTGTAATGTAGTTTAGTGTAGAGTAGGCTAGCGAAAGAGTAGGGTAGAGTAGTGTAGTGTACAGTAGAGTAGTGTAGTGTAGTGTAGAGTAGAGTAGTGTAGAGTAGAGTAGAGCAGGGCAGAGCAGTGTAGGGTAGGGTAGAGTAGAGTAGTGTAGCGTAGCGGAGAGGAGAGTAGTGTAGAGTGGAGTAGAGTAGAGTAGAGTAGAGTAGAGTAGAGTAGTGTAATATGACTCTGTGGTGTGACCAGTCTTCATATCTTACCCAGAAGTAATCACAGTAGCTCCACTCATCTGGCTTCAACAGCTGCTGTTCAGGTGTACTCATAGGGAGGGGGAATGTTACACAGTTAATCTGAGAGAGAGAGAGAGAGAGAGAGAGAGAGAGAGAGAGAGAGAGAGAGAGAGAGAGAGAGAGAGAGAGAGAGAGAGAGAGAGAGAGAGAGAGAGAGATAGAGATAGAGAGAGAGAGAGAGAGAGAGAGAGAGAGATAGAGAGAGAGAGATAGAGATATTAGGATACACTTTTCAATGGTTCTAATTCTGCCAGAAGCATCGCAAGTGATGGCAGTGAACGTTTGATCTTCCCAATCACCTCGGTTTATTAAACTTAAACATAGGATGAAAAAAATCGGTAAAGTGAGACCTAAATGCCACCAGGGAGAGCTTGAATGAGGCAGGGGAAAGATTGGCCCGGTGTGAGGAGAGAGATCCTGCTGTATGAGACAGTTAAACAACAGGGAAGAAAATTGAAAGGTATGTCCATCAAAACTGAATATCTGGAAAATAAATCAAGACAAAATAACATTTAATTAACTAGGCAAGTCAGTTAAGAACAAATTCTTATTTTCAATGACGGCCTAGGAACAGTGGGTTAACTGCCTTGTTCAGGGGCAGAACGACAGATTTTTACCTTGTCAGCTCGGGGATTCGATCTTGCAACCTTCCGGTTACTAGTCCAACGCTCTAGTGAAAGAGGGGGCGGGAAAAGACGACATGGGCAAATTTGTGGAAGAACTGTTAGTGGATAAAGTTGGACTACAACGAGTTCAACTGCAGATAATCCGTGCGCACCACCCACACAAGGTAAATATCGTTCATTCTGCCCATGAGCAAGGCAGTTAACCCACTGTTCATGGGCGCCGATGACGTGGATGTCAATTAAGGCAGACCCACGCACCAACCCTGCCAGGCAGGCACAGATTCGTGAGGGTGCAGTGCTGCCTTAGCTGGTCTCTGACCGCGTTTATCTTCATATCTTGGTTACATAGGCCTATTTTTCAGCATCAAACGAGTGAGGGTGTATCTTTAATGTGGGGGCACTCAGGTGACTGTCTAGGGTGGGTAGTGTTAGGCACCGTTCCATCATGATAGGGCAAAGTGATATTTTCAACGTTTCAACGCTTTAGTTTTGTACAAATAAATGTCCATCTCTGCGAAAGAGAGGCTCTCTCTCTATGGCATGTCCTCGCAGACACATTCACACACACTTTCCTTTGATACTGTCACCTCCTCAGACTCATTCAAACACATGGACACCTCCATCTTTATCATTTCTATAGCGTTCTTATGTGGAGATGGGAGAACCTTCCAGAAGAACAACAATCTCTGCAGCACTCCACCAATCAGGCCTTTATGGTAGAGTGGCCAGACAGAAGCCACTCCTCAGTAAAAGGCACATGACAGCCCGGTTGGAGTTTGCCAAAAGGCACCAAAAGGACTCGGACCATGAGAAACAAGATCGTCTGGTCTGATGAAACCAATATTGAACTTTGGCCTGAATGCCAAGGGTCAAGTTTGGAGGAAACCTGACACCATCCCTATGGTGATGCATGGTGGTGGCAGCATCATGCTGTAGGGATATTTTTCAGGGGCAAGAACTGGGAGACTAGTCAGATTGAGGGAAAGATGAACAGAGAGATCCTTGATGAAAACCTGCTCCAGACCGCTCAGGACCTCAGACTGGGGCGAAGGTTCAACTTGCAACAGGACAATGAACCTCAGCACACAGCCAAGACAAACGCAGGAGTGGCTTCGGGACAAGTCTCTGAATGTCCTTGAGAGGCCCAGCCAGAGCCCGGACTTGAACCCAATCAAACATCTCTGGAGAGACTTGAAAATAGCTGTGCAGCAACACTCTCCATCCAACCTGACAGAGCTTGAGAGGATCTGCAGAGAAGAATGGGAGAAACTCCCCAAATACAGGTGTGCCAAGCTAGTAGCATCATACCCAAGATGACTCGAGACTATAATCGCTGCCACAGGTGCTTCAACAAAGTACTGAGGTCTGAATACTTATGTAAATGTGATATTTAGGTTGTCTTATTATTTTAAAAACCTGCTTTTGCATTTATGGGGTATTGTGTTTAGATTGATGAGGGGGGAAAAAATTATTTAATCAATTTTGAATAAGGCTGTAACAGAACCAAATGTGGAAAAAGTCAAGGGGTCTGAATACTAACAAGGTAAATGCCAAGAATGTGCTGCGGAACCAGAATTATTCAAGAAGAAACAAAATATGAGAATATTATAGCGGAAACTAACTGGGAAGACGAGCTGCACATAGAAATAACCTAAGAGGACTGGGAGGACACATTTAGAAACACGTCCAAGAAAACCAACTCTCTACTCTGGAGGGATACTTTAGGTAAATTTAGTCACGATTGTTCATAACTCTTATAATACAACCAAAGTAGAATGGTGACATCACACCAAGTTGCTGGGTAACAGTGGGGAGAGCAGGGCTAACCACACCCACATACTATAGTCCTGCCCAGTCCTAAATCATTTCTGGACTGAAATATACAAAGTATTGGATGATATGCTTGAATGCTCGCTTTCTCTAAATCCAGAACACATACTCCTAGGGAGAACCCCCCCCCCCCACGCATTGGTCCTCCAATCTGAATTCTGAGAACAGCCCTTAAACAAATAACTAGAAACTGGCTTATACCGCTGGCACCACAGATAAGCAATTGGAAAGAAAGAATTAATTAAATCTTTAGTATGGAAATGATAACTCATAGAATAAGAAACAAAATTACTATTTGAGATACAGTACATCCTGTACATCCTGAAAAAAAACTGACATGATATTAAATATTTATTGGCCATAACAGGAGATAAAATGTACATGTATTAAACAGATGGGTGTGGGTGGACACGTGTGTGTGCGTGACAGTCTGTGTGTGTGTGTGTGTGTGTGTGTGTGTGTTTGTGTGTGTGTGTGTGTGTGTGATTTATAAGATTTAACAAAGCAATACATGAACATAACATAATAACATGTCAGTGTAACAAAATGTCGCCAACAGAGAGGGCTGCCGTGCTTCTAGCTCTTAGGAAACTTTGCAGTATTTAAAAAAAAAAGTATTATTTCTTACATTATCGGCCCAGAAATGTTTTGGTTTTATTACATACAGCCAGGAAGAACTATTGGATATCAGAGCAGCGGTAACTCACCAGCACTGCCAGAATTACGACCAGGAATACGACTTTCCCGAATCGGATCCTTTGTTCGCACCCCACAGGGCAATTGAACTGATTCCAGAGGCTGACCCAAAACACAGCCGGCAGAGGAGAGGTACTCGGAGCGGTCTTCTAGTCCGACTTAGGAGGCGTGCACACCACCCACCGCTTCCGAGTATATTACTCGCTAATGTTCAGTCTCTGGATAATAAAGTTGATGAGCTCAGGGGGAGGATTTCTTTCCAGGGAGACATCAGGGATTGTAACATACTCTGTTTCATGGAAACATGGCTCTCTCGGGATATACTGTCTGAGTCGGTCCAGCCAGTTGGGTTCTCAGTTCATCGCGCAGACAGGAATAAATATCTCTCCAGGAAGAAGAAGGGCAGGGGTGTATGATGCATGATCAACAACTCATGGTGTGATTGTGATAACATACAGGAACTCAAGACCTTTTGTTCACCCGACCTAGAATACCTCACAATCAAATGCAGACCGTATTATCTCGCAAGACAATTCTCTTCAGTTATAGTCACAGCCGTGTATATCCACCCTCGAGCCGATACACGACGGCCCTCAACGATCTTCACTGGACTTTATGCAAACTGGAAACCCCAAATCCTGAGGCCGCATTTATTGTAGCTGAGAATTTTAACAAAGCAAATTTGAGAAAAAGGCTGCCGAAGTTCTATCAACATATTGACTGTAGTACTCGTGCTGCTAAAACACTCGACCACTGCTACTCCAACTTGCCTACAAGGCCCTCCCCCGCACCCCTTTCGGCAAATCTGACCACGACTCCATTTTGCTCCTCCTTTCCTAAAGGCAGAAACTCAAACAGGAAGTACCAATGCTAAGGACTATTCAACGCTGGTCTGACCAATCGGAATCCACGCTTCAAGATTGTTTTGACCACGTGGACTGGGATATGTTCCGGGTAGCTTCCGAGAATAACATTGACAAATATACTGATATGGTGACTGAATTTATCAGAAAGTGTATAGGAGATGTTGTACCCAATGTGATTATTAAAACCTAGCCTAACCAGAAACCGTGGATAGATGGCAGCATTCGCGCAAAACTGAAAGCGCAAACCACTGCATTTAACCATGGCAAAGTGACTGGGAATATGGCAGATTACAGTGTAGTTATTCCCTCCGCAAGGCAATCAAATAGGCAAAATGCCAGTATAGAGACAAAGTGGAGTCGCAATTCAACTGCTCAGACACGAGACATATGTGACAGGGTCTACAGACAATCACGGACTACAAAAGGAAAAACAGCCACGTCGCGGACACCGACTAACAAGCTAAACATCTTCTTCACCCGCTTTGAGGATAACACAGTGCCACCGACACGCCCGTTACCAAGGACAGTAGGCTCTCCTTCTCTGTGGCCAACGTGAGTAAGACATTTAAGCGTGTTAACCCTCACAAGGCTGCCGGCCCAGAAGGCATCCCTAGGCGCATCCTCAAAGCATGCGCAGACCAGCTGGCTGGAGTGTTTACGGACATATTCAATCTCTCCCCATCCCAGTCTGCTGTCCCCACATGCTTCAAGATGGCCACCAGCATTCCTGTACCCAAGAAAGCTAAGGTAACTGAACTAAATGACTATCGCCACGTAGCACTCACTTCTGTCATCATCAAGTCCTTTGAGAGACTAGTCAAGGAACATATCATCTCTACATTACCTGTCACCCTAGACCCATTTCAATTTGTTTACCGCCCCAATAGATCCACAGACAATGCAATCACCATTGCACTGCACACTGCCCGATCCCATCTTTACAAGAGGAATACCTATGTAAGAATGCTGATTATTGACTATAGCTCAGCATTCAACACCATAGTACCCTCGAAGCTCATCATTAAGCTTGAGGCACTTGGTCTGAACAACTTGCCTTGTGCAACTGGGTCCTGTACTTCCTGACGAGCCACCCCCAGGTGAAAAAGGTAGGAAACAAAACCTCCGCTTCGCTGATCCTCAACACTGGGGCCCCACAAGTGTGCATGCTCAGCCCCCTATTGTACTCCTTGTTCACCCATGACTGCGAGGCCACGCACACCTCCAACTCAATCATCAAGATTGCAGACGACACAACGGTAGTAGGCATGATCACCAACAATGATGAGACAGCCTACAGGGAGGAGATGAGTGCTCTGGGAGAGTGGTGCCAGGAAAATAACTTCTCACTCAACATTAACAAAACAAAGGAGATGATTGTGGACTTCAGGAAACAGCAGAGGGAGCACCCCCCTATCCACATCGATGGGACCGCAGTGGAGACAGTGGAAAGATTCAAGGTCCTCGGCGTACACATCACTTACAAACTGAAATGGTCCACCCACATCGACTGTGTGGAGAAGAAGGCGCAACAGCGCCTCTTCAACCTCAGGAGACTGAAACATTTTTGCTTGTCACCTAAAACCCTGACAAACTTTTACAGATGCACAATTGATAGCATCCTGTCGGGCTGTATCACCGCCTGGTATGGCAACTGCATCGCCCGCAACCGCAGTGCTCTCCAGAGGGTGGTGCGGTCTGCACAGCACATGCACCTACAGCACCCGATGTCACAGGAAGGCCAAAAAGATCATCAAGGACAACAACCACCCAAGCCACTGCCTGTTCACCCCGCTATCATCCAGAAGGCGAAGTCAGTACAGGGGCCTCAAAGCTGGAACCGAGAGACTGAAAAACAGATTCTATCTCAAGGCCATCAGACTGTTAAATAGCCCTCACTAGCACATCAGAGGCTGCTGCCTACATATATAGATTTGAAATCACTGGCCACTTTAATAAATGTAACACTAGTCACTTTAATAATGTTTACATATTTTGCATTACTCCTCTCATATGTATATACTGTATTCTATACTATTCTACTGTATCTTAGTCTATGCCACTCTGACATTGCTCGTCCATATATTTATATATTCTTCATTCCTTTCCTTTACTTTAGATTTGTGTGTATTGGGTATATGTTGTGAAATTGTTAGATATTACTGCACTGTCGAAGCTAGAAACACAAGCATTTCACTACACCCACAATAACATTTGATTTGATTTGGACACATGTCCAGAAAGGATATCTTACTTTTACCTTTTTTAACATATATTTTTTGTAATTAATATTATTATTTTATTATTATTATTTATTAGGGTCAACAATGTCTTGTACCATAGTACCAATGATATTGTTTTATGAAATGCTGATTGTTGACTGTTTAGGTTAATTGTTTTAGGTTGGGGGTAAATGTATATATACTCTATAGTTATTTTAAACCATTAAATAAAGAGTATATAAGAAAACATGTTTTATGTTTTGCATTGTATTTTATTTCAATAAATGAGTCTTGGTATGGGCCTGAGGAGGAGTTTAAGTCATGAAGGGCCACATTGAGATTAGCAATACGAAGTGCAAGATGTGGAGCTGCACACACACACACACACACACACACACACACACACACACACACACACACTGTGTAAACATTGACTGTCCACCTCTGCTGATCTATTCAAGGTGCTCTGCCACTGTTGCTCTGGCAACACTTCTCTTCAGTTCCTAGAATAAAAGACTAAGTAACATCCTGACAGCACAGCGCTCCTTGAATCTGTCAACTCTTTTCTATTTCCAGACTTTATGATTAATGCCACTCAATACACAGTAACAACAACTGTCAAACCCCAGCATTTATCCTTCATCAGTCCTGACAGTCTGTTGTAATTCTCTCTCTCCAGTAGATGTTCAATATGTTGGCTGAGCGACTATCTCCCTGCTCGGACCATCTCTATCTATTCTCTATCTGCTGCACAGGGCCTGAGGGTTGGGTATCTCTCTCTCCTCTCCCTCACTGTGTGGCTATCAGTTGTAACTGTTAGCACCCAGGCCAGACTGAGAAAGGGCTGCCAATAGGACTGTATTATTTCCCAAATTCATTCTCATTACCTCCAGCAGCAAAACAATTGTGGCCGAGGGGGGCGGACCTACTGCTGAGGCTACCTCCTCACAAGGCAGTTTACTGCTGTTCAATTGCAAGTGGAAAGGTATGATAATGAAGATAAAGATGGCAATCCCTTTTCCACTCTTCCTGCCTCCAGATTAAATACCAACATCTGGCTTCCATCACTTTTTAATGAGCCTTTAAGTGACCTTAGCTGACCTCCACCAATGACCCCCTTAATCCCTGACATTGGTAATTAGCTGAGGGTTAACTAAGGACTGGATCAGTCAACTTCTCTCTCTCTCTCTCTCTCTCTCTCTCTCTCTCTGTCTCTCTCTCTCTCTCGTCTGTCTCTCTCTCTCTCCTCTCTCTACTCTCTCTCCTCGTCTCTCTCTTCCTCTCTCGTCCTCTCTGTCTATCTCTCT